>NW_024353908.1:10500400-10638345 GCF_902729225.1 Pteropus medius
CTGATCAGTGAAGTAGAGAGAAGAGAGTCTTGAATTATGTCAGTTTTTATTTTTAGGACCTCTGCCACTCCTGGACACAAGGACTAAAGTCACAGTTCAGGAAACCATTTCTCTACTTGACCTCTGTTTTACAGGAAAAAGTACCTTAGAGCAAATACAAGTTCCATGAAGTTCAGATTTGTGCTCTGAATTAATGAACTGAATAATCAGGTATAAGAAATGTTGATTTAAAAAATTCACATAGGTGAATTTGTGTTGCCTACTGTAACCGGAATTCAGGCACCACCACCACTAAGATGACAGTGCCTGAAAGAAAATTATACCTCCAAACTCTTGCTTTTTATAATTGCTCCTTCTTGCACAGAACCCAACAGTAGCTGAAGTTTATTGAAGTTATGCTTGCCATGAATGCCACCGATATGTATCGTTTGACCTGTTTTTGAGTGAAAAAAAAACAAAACTGCAAAACCAATTATTTTGCCAACATCTGATAGGGACTTGACAAGGCACTAATTGCTAAGCTTACATTTCAGGAAGCAACCTGTTTTGTGTTATTGGTGCCAATTTATACAAAGACCAGGCTTGGTGAATATATCATTTATAACTGGCATTGATTTGATATCACATAATCTCATTGCCAGGTCAAAGTGGTACAACGTGATGCAGCTATGTTTCTGCACATTAATTTGGAAAATGAAGGTATTCCTCCCTGCCCCCAGTCTCTTTCCATTGTCATTGATACTCAGAGTAGTTGAAATATTTTGGAAAGTTCTTTGAAAATCTTCTTTGTAGTGGGCCCCCACATAAGCTCATCGTAGGGAACGCTTTCACACAGATACACATATATACACGTGTACATACACAGGAAACCCCAGAAATGACTGAGGTAATCTCTTTTTCTCACGGTATCATTATTCACAGGACACAAGTCCTGCTTTAATCAGAATCTTATCATGATTCCTTTTTTCTGGAGCAGAAATTTCCTGAGCTAGGCTTTCCCTAATGGCTACTTCAGGATCATGAGTATGACAAGTAAGAGATCAATACTGTGGGCAGTTTCCATATCCTGAAAATGGGGTAATCATAGTTACCTGCCACATAGGGATGCTGTGAAAATGAACTGACCAATGAAAGAGTTGGCTTAGTAACTGGCACCCTCTTAGAACTCAAAGGCAGGCCTCTTGGCCATATGCTGTTTTTATAGCAAAGATCATAGCACAGCCTAAACAACACAAAGATGCTGGGCTGATCTAAGGGCCATGGGAGTTTATAAGAATGGTTGAGGCAATAAGACTGCTGAGAAAGACCAGTGTTCCCAAGTGCAGTTTTATCAGTTAGATGAATGAGTGGCTTGGGATGCTGGAAAGACATTCTCCTCAACCCCACTTGGATTGATGTTCTGAATCCCACCATCTGTGACTGACACCCTAAATCAGACTTCATATAGGCTTCTCCCCTCAGCTGGCCCAATATCTCAATTTCTACTAATGTCTGAATTTCTGCTCTTTGAGACTACCTCCCTAAGCATCACAATTTATCTTGTATTAGGCATGATAAAGCATAAATACATATGAGAGTCAGTATAATGTCATGGTTTATGAGTACAGGCTTTGAAATAGAAATCCTGGCTTTGAATACCCACTCATTTACTCACAGGCTGTGCAACCTTGCTTATCCTCTCTGTGCTTTCATTTCCTCTTCTGAAAAGTTGGGCTAATGTCATTCCGATTTCACTGAGTTGTCAGGAGGACTGAATACAATATTATCCACTGTGCCTAGAAGTTATAAGCAATCATTAAGGTTTATCATTATTATTATAAATACCATTAGAACAGACAACTGATCAAGTATCATCTGGCAGAGGAAATTACTTTTTTGCATGTACAAAAATTGTTTACTAAATATGTTTTTTTAAAATGTTAAGAGAGAAAATTATGTACTATTTAAAAAATTCTGTCAGAGAAAAAGCTCAGCACTTGAATAAATGCTAAATTGAACTTATATGAAATGCTAACTTAAGCAGAGTGTGTGAGAAAGAGGGAGCAAAGCTGTTTAAAAAATGAAACGAAAAAATTTAAAGGACAAGAGGGCTAACAGCAAGGTTAAGTGTGAAAAAAAATGCAGTCAAAGAAATACAAACGCATGCTTATTCTTTTTCCTAGTAGGAGAAATTCTCATAAAATGGTGGTGGGGGTGAAGGGAGGTCAGCTGAGAAAGGAGTGCTAGGCTGCTAGCGCCCTCTCTGTCAAACTGAATCAGGATGGGCTCTTCCTAACTAGCAGTGAGATGGCTGATTTGGACACTTACGAGATCACTGACTATCCAACTACAAAGCCAACACTTTCATTGGTCAATTCATTTTCACAGCATTTCTAGGAGGCAGGTAACTATGATTACCTCATTTTTGGGATATGGAAACTGCCCACAGTTTTGGTCTCTTACTAGCCATGCTCATGATCCTGATGTAGCCATAGGGGAAAGCTTAGCTCTGGAAATTTCTACTCTAGAAAAAAAGGAATCATGATAAGATTCTGACTAAAGCAGGATTTGAGTCCTATGAGTAATGATACTGCAAGAAAGAAGAGATTACCTCAGTCGTTCCTGGGGTTTTTTTGTGTGTGAGTATGTATATGTGTGAAAAAATGATTCATCAATTAAAAGAAACACTCTAAAAACTAGAAATAATTTCATGGCAATAGTTAACTCATTAATATAAGAAATATTTATTGAGTGTCTATCAGGTGCCACCAAGGAGATAGAGCAATGAGAAGTTTAAGGTCCAGTGAGCATACAGCATGCTGGTGCATCTCAAAATGCTCTGAGAGTTATGAGACACCATGCTACCATATTTATTAACATCTATGTTGGATGTATACTTTTAGAAAATGATAAAACTGTATTTGTATACATTGTATTGCTTTCTAATTTCAGTTTAAGAGTAGTATGGGTCCAAGGTGGAAGTCTAGCACTTCTGAATTATTTGTAGTTGTGATATTGAACCCTAGGTCTGAAGGTCTCATTCCATAGGATACTAGAGGAGGTGAAATAAGAATTTGAGGACTAAGGAGTCTCAAGCAAAAATTAATGGGATTCATTTGGGGCTCAAAGCCTGGACAATAGTGAAAGTATAGTCTTCCGGAATGACAAGTAAGCAAGGAGTACCTGATAAGTGAACAACTTTGCAGAGCTGTCATAAACTAATTATGAGTTATATAGAGCCACCTTAAAAACTGGAACTGTGACTTTCCAAGTAGGCTCAGAATAGTTATTTACAACTTCAGATCTAGCATGAAAAGAAAAAAATAATGTTCTTACAGATCATATTCATGAAGCCAAGTTAAAAGGCTGAATGATCAAGAACAATTATGTGTCTCTATATTACTAGGCTGCTCTGATTAATGGAGATCACAAGCTTTGGAGGTAAATTGATCCCAATTCAAATCCTAACTCAATACATTCTAGTCCTGTATTCTGGGCAAGTCTCTTTGCTGAGTCTTATTTTCATCATATATAAAATGGGGAGAGTAAAACCCAGGCAGCAGGTCTGCTATGAAGATTCAATATGTTATGTTATTGTCATTAACAGTATAACTTTAGTATAACTTTCAGTATACTCACAATACCAACAGTAATACCATAACTTTATATTACGCTTTGCTTGAAGTAATTATTTGGAAGACTTTAAAAAATATGCTAGGTGATATCATTGCAAATATCTTCTCTCATTCAGCTGGTTGTCTTATTGATGGTTTCTTTTGCTGTGCAGGAGCTTTTTAGTTTCATGTAGTCCCATTCATTTATTTTTTGCTTTTATTTTCTTTGCCTTTGAGTTCAAGTTCACAAAATCCCCTCTGAGACCAAGGTCCATAAGTTTAGTATTTGTTTTCTATGTATTTTATTGTTTCAGGTCTTATATTCAAGTCTTTTATCCACTTTGAATTAATTTTTGTGTATGGTGTCATATAGCAGTCTATAAGGGGCTAATATCCAAAATATATAAAGAACTCATATACTTCTACCAAAAAAAAAAAAATCTAATTAAAAAATGGGCAGAGGACCTGAACAGACACTTATCCCAAGAAGACATACACATGGCCAACAGATATATGAAAAGATGCTCAGTTCCACTAGGTATAAGGGAAATGCAAATCAAAACCACAATGACATATCACCTCACACCTATCAGAATGGTAATAACAAGTGTTGGGGAGGATGTACAGAAAAGGAAACCCTCATACACTGCTGGAGGTAATGTAAATTGGTGCAGTCTCTATGGAAAACGGTATGGAGGTTCCTCGAAAAAAATTAAAAATAGAGCTACCATATGACCCAATGATCCCTCTTCTGGGTAGTTACCCCAAAAATGTGAAAACACTTAAAAATATATGTACCCCTATATTCATTGCAGCCTTATTCACAATAGCCAAGACAAGGCAACAACCTAGGTGTCCTTTGACTGATGACTGGATAAAGAAATGCTACATATATACAGTGGAATACTACTCAGCCATTAAAAGGGTTGAAATCCTGCCATTTGCAACAACATGAATGGATCCTGAGAGTATCATGCTAAGTTAAAAAGTCAGATGGAAAAGGACAAGAACCATGTGATTTTACTCATATGTGGGACATAAAACAAAAGCAACAAATGAATGAACAAAACAAACTCATAGACACAGACGACATTATAGTGATTACCAGAGTGGAAAGGGAGTGAGGAGAGGATGAAGAGGGTAAACATGTTAAAATATATGATAACAGAAGGAGATTGGACTTTAGGTGGTGAACACACAATGGAATATACAGATGATATGTTATAGAATTATCCACCTAGAACTTATATACTGTTATTAACCAATGTTACCCTAATAAATTTAATTTAAAAATTCACTAGGATCATTTGCCCACATGGCAAGAAAAGATGATAGTTTTTCTCCACCCCCACCCCCAACTCTGCAAACATGAAACTGGATCAGAGCTCTGCCACAACCATTTCCCTGCCTGATGCTTCATTCACAAGAATCCTGTGTTACCCAGTATGATGGGCATATCTATTCCAGAACCACTCACTACTGACCACTCAGGAAACTATGCATTTTAATTTTGGCCCCGTGGTCTCTTCTATGATTCAGGTGTGGGTTTTTCCTTTCTGTGGAAATATATGGGTTTGCTTCAAATCTCCTTCCTGCTGTTTTCAGTGGTGTTCTGCAAAGTTGCTTGTGTTGTCATCTCTCATATTTCCATAGACCAGCTTATCTCTTCCTAGTGACTAACGTCAAACATCACTCTCCTGGGATCGAATTTTCATGAAGAATCAGCCAGAGAAGTCTTCCACTTAACCTAAAGTAACATTCAATTCTAGTAAAGCCTTGGAGAAGAAAACAGGCTTCAAACTGTCCCTCCATTAACTCTAGGTGACCTCAAAAAGCTGTTTCTTTCAGAGCAAATAGAACCCACTTTCCCCCCTGAACTCAGGTAATTTTTTACTCCTATTTATATTACCAACCTCCAGACTGCACATGCATGTGTAATAAGTCATTTTTGCACAGTTGAACCAAAGTAGAAGGGTTATATTCATTCAATAAATATTTCTTGAGCATCTACTGTGTGCCATATCTATTGTAGGTGCTGAGGAAAAAGTTGTAAAATATCAATGAAATAGCTAAGATGATTATCATGAAATACCCAGCATTAGAAAAAGGAGTGAGCGAGAGCCAAAGAAAAATTATACATAGAAAAGAAAATTGAGGCAATTCTCTAGATGATTTTAGCCACCCTCTTCCAAACCAAACCCCACCAAACCTAGTAACACTTCTGATCATTTATTCATTATATATGATAATAATTATGAACTTGGACTAAGCTTCTTAAACAGAGTTTGAATTATGTCTTTCACTTAGTAGTTGGAGGACCCTCGTCAAATTATTTCACTTCTTTAGACCATGATATCCTTATCTGTAAAATGAAATTACTAATACTGCCTGCCTCATAGAACTGTTATAAGGATTAAATTAAATGCTGTATATTAGCACATGGTCTACCTGTCACATTGTAAGTATTCAGTAAAAGTTGATTATTATTATCATTATTACTATTCAGACAAAATATCTTGACCTTGGATTATTTAGTTAATTCAATTTTCCTATTCATTTCTTATTATTCCAAACATCTTCCTAAAATTCTTTAATACTTGTACACACATATAAATTCAGAGGCAAGCTAATATACTTAAGAAAGGATGAATAGACTCACTGAGATGAGAAATTCAGAAATCTTGGCTCTTGGTCACCACAGGAGGTCACCAAGAGATGCTTTGTATTTTCTTTCCCTAGTAGTGCTTGTGAAATGATTGGGTTGTATCAGAAACAATTTTGAAGAACAGTAAACAAAGTTTATTTTAAAACCAAATCCCAGAAAGAAAGCTAAAGAGAGACTAACTAAATGAGGCTTCTATACCTACATATAATAACTTCTATAAGGTCAATTTCTCTTTATCAGGAGGGTTTTAAATTAAGAGAGGAAAATTATTTAATGAGAGATATTTAAAAGTGCTATTTTCAATCCTTTATAAACTTTTTAATTGGGATATAATTAACATACAACATTATATTAGTTTCAGGTGTACAACATGATGATTTGATAATTGAATCATTGTGAAATGATCACCAAAATTAGTCTAGTTAACATCCATTTCCACACATAGTTACAAATTTTATTTCTTGTGATGAGAACTTTTAAGATCTACTCTCTTAGCAACTTTCAAATATACAAGAGTATTATTAACTATAGTCACCATGCTGTATAGTATCTACCAAGACTTATTTATCTTATAACCAGAAGTTTGTACCTTTTGACAACTTTCACCCATTTTGCCCACCTCACCCCACATCTCAGGCAACCACCAAACTGTTCTCTGTACCTATGAATTATTTTTCTATTTTTTTACTTTTTAGGTTCCATATAAGTGAGATCATGTAGTATTTGTCTTTATCTGTCTGACTTATGTCACTTGGCATAATGCCTCCAAGGGTCCATCCATGTTGTCACAGATGGCAAGATTTCCTTCTTTTTGATGGCCGAATAATATTCCATTGTGTATATATACCACATTTTCTTTATCCATCCATCTCTTGAAGGATACTTAGGTTTCTTTCATGTCTTAGCTATTGTAAATAATGCTACAATGAATATGGGCATACACATATATTTTCAAGTTAGTGTTTTCATTTCCTTCAGATAAATACCCAGAAGTGGAATTGCTGGATCATGTGGTAGTTCTACTTTTAATTTTTTGCAAAACTTCTATACTGTTACCAACAGTGCACAATGGTTCCCTTTCCTCCACATCTTTGCCAACACTTACTTCTTATCTTTTTGATAATAGCCATTCTAACAATAATGGGGTGGTATCTCGTGGTTTTGACCGCATTTTTTTGATGATTAATAATGTTGAACACCTTTTCATGTACCTGTTGGACATTTGTATTTCTTCTTTGAAAAAGTATCGACTCAGATCCTTTTTCCATTTTTTAATCAGGTTATTTAGGGTTTTTTGTTTGGTTTGCTTTTGTTTGTTTGCTATTGAGTCATATGAGTTCTTTACATATTTCGGATATTAACCCCTTTCTACATATGGTTTGTAAATATTTTCTCCATTCCATAGGTTGCCTTTTCATTTTGTTGATAGTTTCTTTTGCTGTGCAGAAGCTTTTTAGCTTGATGTAGTCTCACTTGTTTTTGCTTTTGCCGCCTTTGTTTTTGATGTCAGTTCCAAAATATTACCACCAAGAGCGATGTCAAAGAGATCATCCCTATGTTTTTTCTATGAATTTTATGGTTTCAGGTCTTATGTTCAAGTCATTAATCCATTTCGAGCTAATTTCTGTGTATGATATATGAAAGTAGTCCAGTTTCATTCCTTTGAACATGACTGTCCAGTTTTTCCAACACCACTTATTGAGGAGATTGTCCTTTTCCCATTGTATAGTCTTGGCTCCTTTGTCATAAATTAATTGACCATGTACACATACGTTTATTTCTGGGCTCTCTATTCTTTCCCATTCACTTATGTGTCTGTTAAAGTGCTATATATTTTAATAAATTTATAATGGAAGTACTAGAATACATCCATACGAATCAGCTAATAGTTTGATTTCTTGATATTTTACAGTTCCTTGCTAAACTCTCAGCAACTCTGAGACACTATGTATGTGAGGAATTTTATTACATAAGGAAAAGAAAAGTTGTGTATTAGAAGACATGTATTTTAGTGAGTTATTTTGAAGGTTTAAGAAAAAGATTTAAATGTCATCCCTTAAGAATCTTTTAATGTGTTCTAGGCAGGTGTTGCTGTTTTACCATCTTTATACACCATTGTATATACCCGAATTCCAGGAATACAGTTAGACAATAGCAATGGTAATCCATTTGCGTTAACAACTTCTTTAGGAAATTCCAGTCATGCCAAGTCATTTTTCCCTCTACCAGGAGAAATATATACATTAATATTTCCAGAATAGTTGACACTTCTGGAATGTTGCTTTTTGGTTCCTGGTGTTGGCAATCTTAAGTAATTTCGACCTAAGTGCCAGCCTACCAAGCAACAGAAAACTCCAGTTCTGGGACATTAGTCATATCTTTTACAAAAACTGCCATTTTCTTTCTTGAAATTAGCACATCCTATCTTCCTGAGGATTGGTAAAGCAAAAAGTCCTTTGAAACTATCCAAGACTAAACAATTTACACACAGAGACACATATACAGTCACACATTCACATACTAGCATCTTCCCTTTCTGGCATAATTTCTGACTTTCAAATTTGCATCCCAAGGCAGAGGTATGTGTAGCTTGAAGAGTCAGCTTTGCGCCGCTCCAAGCATCTCTCCCGCAAAATGCAAACAGAAGTGATTGACAACAACCTCTTAGGACTGATGCTTCCCTTCCAGAACCACGAATCTCCTTTCGCACCCTGCTCTCCCCTCCGCCTCCCCCCCCTCCCCCATATCCCGGGGCAGTCAGAGGCACCGAAGTCCCCGCCCCCTCTTGCTGCCAAGAGTGGTTCTTAACCTTTTTTGGATCGGGACCTACAGAAAACTACGGACCCTCTCAAGTTGGGATCAGAGTCTGGGGAAAGCACAGCTTGGAAGCTTTGCGAAACTTCCAGGAGACCAAGGACTTGAAACACACCCCAAATTGTAAAATTAAGAACCCCGTCGCTAAAACTCTTGACCCGGGTTGATTAAATCGAGAGCGGAGTTAGGATGCCACATCTCCTTCCTAGGGAGGAACTGTAGAAGGCAAGGCGCTCCTGAACTGGGCCACTTCCACTTGTAAGAAGCCAAAAGAAGGGGATTGACAAGGACAAAAATTCACTGTTGCAAAGAGATGGGGACAGAAGAGAAAAAAGAAAAGGAGAAATACGGGAAATTAGAGAGGTACAGTGAGTGGAGAGGTACAGAACACGGGGACAGGGTCGGGGGCGAGGGGGATGTAAAGGGAGCCCGATTCAAAGCCACATAGAGAAAGGAGGAGAAAAGAGATTCCAACGGGAGAAAGAGCAGAGAGAAGGGAGGAGACGAGAGACAGAGACACAGGAGAGAGAGACCGCGAGCGCCAAGAAAGAGAGAGAACTTTCTGTTCTTCTTCCCCGGGTCAGGGAGTCTCAGAGAAGCTCAGCTCCACCGAGGTGGCCCGGACAGCGAACCGCTGTCCCGGCGCTCCTGGCGCCTCCGGACTCTTGAAGCCTGAGGCCGGCTGGGAGTCCTGCACGGGCCGGCCAAGCTGGGGACGCGGTCTGGAAGGAGGCGGTCCCCGCTCACTTCGGTTTCTCCTCCCCTCTCCTCCTAGAGGCGGGCACCGGGGGTATTTGAGCGGCGGAGGACCCGCGGCCACCCCCCCCCCGCCTCCGCCCCCTAGCCCCCCATTCAAGAAGCCGCTCCGCTATCCCAGCCAGCACAGGGCGCCCGCCGCGCCTCGGAGCGCACGTTCAGCGCTTTCTCCTACACATTCCCTGGACATTATGCGGCCGAGCAGCCGAGCCCCAGTCCTCCTCCACCTACTACTCCTCCGGCTCCTCCTGCGGCCCGAGTGGCTCAGCTCTCGGCAGGCGGCGGCGTTGCTCAGCCGAGCACAGACGGGACCCTCCCGGCGAGACCTCAGCGACTCCTAAAGTCAAAAGTTGGCGGCGGGCGCCGGGCTCCGCGCGCTCTCCGCGGCCGCTGCCTCGCGTCGCCTCGGCAGCCAAGGAGGGCAAGAGGGAGGGGGGTGGGGGTGGGGAGGGGTGGAGAGCACCATGCAGTTTGTATCCTGGGCCACACTGCTAACGCTCCTGGTGCGAGACCTGGCAGAGATGGGGAGCCCAGACGCCGCGGCGGCCGTGCGCAAGGACAGGCTGCACCCGAGGCAAGGTAACGAAGCTCCGGCCCCCGGGACCCCTCCGCCCCTATCGCCACCTCCCCAGCCTACGCGCTGAGGAGCGGGCACCCCGCAGAGGAGGCCTCTTTACTTTTCCTAGAAAGAATTATCTCCCGCTTTGCAGCCTCTCTCTTCTATAGGTCATTCCCAGCCAATATCTAGACAGAGACACTGTGGAACGAATTTATCCCCACCCCCACTCTCTGTTTTTATCCTGATCTTTCCCCTTCCCAACCCTCATGCCCCAAACTACCGTAACTTAGTAACTGGGGGCATCGGCTAGCGGCATGTTTTTATTTTATCCAGGGTTGTCAGAATCTGAAATTACCTTATGTATTTTGACTTGTTCGTTGCCTGGCTCCTAATACTGTATCTTCAGCGCCTAGCAGTTTAACCGTTCCTGGCATATAGTAGCCGCTCACCAGTATTTGTCCACTGACTGAGAGTGAAGGGGTTGATTCTAATGGGGAGGGGGAGGAAGAAAAAGAAAAAAAAAACGCTGGAAAATAACTCAGGACAAAGCCCTCAGCATTATTTTAAATTAAAATTTGCGGAAAATTTGAATTCTTGGGTGTGTGCCTCTGCTTCTCTCTGCAGTGGAATTATTAGAGACCCTGAGCGAATACGAAATCGCGTCTCCCGTCCGAGTGAACGCTCTTGGAGAACCCTTTCCCACGAACGTGCACTTCAAAAGAAGGCGACGGAGCATTAACTCTGCCTCTGACCCCTGGCCTGCCTTCGCCTCCTCCTCTTCCTCCTCTACCTCCTCCCAGGCGCATTACCGCCTCTCTGCCTTCGGCCAGCAGTTTCTATTTAATCTCACCGCCCATGCCGGATTTATCGCTCCACTGTTCACTGTCACCCTCCTCGGGGAGCCTGGGGAGAACCAGACTAAGTTTTATTCCGAGGAGGAAGCAGAACTCAAGCACTGTTTCTACAAAGGCCATGTCAATACCAAGTCCGAGCACACGGCGGTTATCAGCCTCTGTTCAGGAATGGTAAGTGGGCGTGCACCCCTCCCCTCCCGTCACCCGCTTCTGGAAGACTTAATTGCTCTCTAGCCTAAGACCCTCACTGCGGCGAGTCTTCGCTCCGGCGCTCTGTATCAGCTGGAAGTTTGTTTGCATCCTGTGGTTTGGGTGGCTAGCCCAGAGCGTGCGCTTACACTCGAGAAGAGCGCACGCGTCCGCCCCCAGGGGGTTCTGGATGTTTCAGAGCTTTCTAGGGTCCTAACTCGGCTCGCTGGGAAGCGGCTTGGAAGTCGGTTTCCAAACTCCAAGAGTTTGCGGCAAACTCGGCCTCCCAGGAGCCGAGCAGCTGAGTGCAGGGAGGACCCGACTCCTTATTGGTGCGTCTTGAGTCAGGGGTGTGGGCTGAGGATCCCCAGGCACGGGTACTGGGAGTTCCTTCTGTGTCGTGGAGGGCGGTGCGTAATCTAGAGTCTCCGAGTTCTCTCGGGGCCTTTTTTCACGCGCCAGGAACCCTAAGGCTGAACAGGATTGACAGGGAACAGGTCCCGTCCCAGGAACGGAAGGGTGGGCCGAGGGCTTGGGGGCGGGGATGAGGGCGGAGCCTGCCTCTGACGCTTTGAATTAGGGTGGAAACTTTGAGTGGGGGGTGCGGCGCAGTCCGACTCTGCACCCTGCTGGCAGGGTGGCACGGAGAAGCAGAAAGAGTGGGAGAGAGCCTGGAGAAGCTACCCCGATGAAATTTCGGTTCTTTTAGGTTTTCTACCACCCGTGGGGGTTGCAGAGAATCGGAAGAGGGAGTCCGCGGTGCACGTTTACCTAGTGAGGGAGGGCGAGAGGGCGGGGCGGCCACCTCCCTTGTGCTGCAAAATACGCACTTAGCAGGGAATCCAAGCTGGTACCCCGACTCCCGGTTTACCTCCCCACCACCACCACTTGCCCTCCAAGAAGCCCTACATGGCATCACCCCTCTCCCCTGTGACATTTGAGGACTCGCCGTAAAGTTCCGACCTGACTGATAATAGTTTTGACTTTCCCAAGCGACGTGCGTTTCTGCCACGCACCTATGACGCAGAAACTTTCCTGGGTCAGGGTCTCCCAGCGCACGGCGCTGTGAGCACCACGCCCGGGTATGCGTTACTCCTACCCTAAGCACCCACATTCCCCACTACACCTTTTCTAAGTGAGAGCGTGGATACTTACGGGGTGCTCGGCTGCCCCTTCTGCTCGCTGCTGTTCGTGGGTCCAGAGATCCCTGTATGGATGTCGCATCCATCTCCGGCGCTCAACGGAGGGGTTGAATGGGGAGCTAGGCAAGACGCGAGCGGCGAGGTTTAGCCTGCTGGGATGCAGGGATGGAGATGAACCTCTTAAGCCGCAGCAAGGCTCCAGGAGCCGCGGCGCGTTGTCGAGATTGTTTGGGGGTGGGCGGAGACGGCAGTTTGGCGAAGGCGGAGGGGGTGCTGCGGTGAGTCATCGCTGCCCCAAGACCTAGGGCCAGAGCACAGGAATCCTTCTGTTCTTCGAAAGGTTACGGCCGAGGTGGGCATAAATCAGGCACCGGAGCCATGGGCATCAGAACGCCCCCAGATCTCAATACTGTAACCCCCAATCTCAGAACCTTTCGGATAGGACTGCGTCTGTACGCCAAGTTTGTAAACAGCCTTTACTCCTCCTCCCTCCCCGCCTCCACACCCCGCTGAGTGGCCCCAGTGGTTGTATAAATATTTTGCTGCGAAGGACCTTACTTTCTATTGGCAATTTTAGGTAGTAACTTGCACGTGGAACTGCGAGTGGTAACTCTCTTAGGGAACTGAGGGCCAGGACTTCCGAAAGGACTGCTGAGACCATGATAACCCATTTATATTACGTTTAATTTTAATAGGCCCTACTCTGAGATTTTGATTCAGTAGGCCTCTTTGGGGGCTGAAAGGTCTGGCATACAACTTAAAGATATGCAATGATTAATCTAGCCCCCAAACCTAACTCCTTTGTCTTCCTTCTAGAATTTATCTTTCTTCCTGAGACTTCCTCTTACCACTTATGTAGCAGTAGTATCATAAAGTTCCTAGTGGCCTACCCAGGAAATCTTCCAGGAAATCTTTCACTCTTTAAAGTGGGCCATACCGATCACTGCCCTTCCCCTGCCCCCCCCCCCTCAACACACCCCTCACCAGTAAGGTATCAGTTTCCCTGAATTCCATCTCAAATGTGTCTCTCACCTTTTTGGAGCATCTCTACCCTATTGCTAGCCCTCTTTACTTCTCTCCGGCTCTCTCAAAACTGACGTCTAACAAATATTTCCATCTGGCTTGTCCTCCAGTCTTTTCTCTCTAATCCCTGCTCCACACCGCTAACAGATCGATAACAGCTAGGCTCAAGGTCACATCACTACCCTGCTCATTATTCTACATAGCTCCCCACCGCTTAGTGAACAACTATAAACTATCTGGCACTTCAAACTATTTACAGTATACCTTCTCACCCATCTCACATCCACATGTCCAGCTTTCCTCCACAAATCCTATATTTCAGGCAATCTCTTTACCCTTTTTAAAATTTCCCTCCCATCCTAATCTTGCCTCATTGCTTTTGGGCCTTTGGATTCACTTGTTCATCTCACCCAGCTTCACATATTCAAATCATACTCTCTTTTTAAAGTGTAACTTACATGTCTTCTTTCCCAGGAAACCTTTTCATAGTCCTACAGGCTGCTGTCATCTCTCTTCACCTTCATAGATGTGTTTCTGTATCTCTTTTAGGATTCTTAGTATGCTCTCCTTTGTAATATAGTTCTTCATAAACGTGTTCTGTCCCCTTCTCCTTGGCAGTAGGGTCAATATAAACTCATTTCTCTCCCATACTGGAGCCTTGTATATTGTAGGTGCTTAGTACCTACTTATGTTTGAATAAATATTCACCTTGACCAAGAAAGGATTACTCTTTGAGCAAACAACTATTTCATTAACCAACACCAAAATTAATTTGGCATTGTATAAATACTATTTATTGAACTCTTATTATGTGCCTTGCCCTTTAATAAGTATATTATGTATGCATCATCTCATACAACATCCTCACAACAACCTAGCTTTCAAACAACCCATTTTACAGTTGGGGACACTGAGGCTTTGAGAGTTGGAGACTTGCTCAAATTCTCACAGCTAGTAAGTGGCAGAGTTGAGGTTCCATCCAGTCTTACTGACCCATGTTCTTAACCATTCACACACTGAATCTATGTTCCTAAAGAGAATTTCAAAGTTTTTTGTTTTGTTTTGTTTTCTTTTTAAGTCACTGGGCTAAAGTCA
This sequence comes from Pteropus medius, assembly GCF_902729225.1. Classification (NCBI taxonomy): domain Eukaryota; kingdom Metazoa; phylum Chordata; class Mammalia; order Chiroptera; family Pteropodidae; genus Pteropus; species Pteropus medius. The sequence goes on from NW_024353908.1 coordinate 10,515,091, forward strand.
GGATACTTGAGTTCTAGATTCAGCACTGGCACTATTCAGCTGCTTCTGTACCTCTGAAGGGGGACCTTGAACAAGTCACTTTACCTTCCAGGCCTTGGTTTCCCTTTCTACCAGTCAGAGGTGCCAGATCTTCACCAGATGAACTCCCAGGTTCTCTCCCAGTATTTATGGCCAGTCTCTAATAGGTTTTACGTGCTGTAGTATGTATTCTGCTCTGTGCTCAGAGAACACCAGAGTTGTGTATTGAAAACAGAGAAAGCTGCTTGGGTAAGAATAAATTCGTTAAATCACTTCTCAGGAAAGCAGCCACTCTGTCATTTAGTCTGACCACACTAGAGCTGTCCCCTTTTTAAGCCAGTGGCTTGTGAACCATATGGAGAGCTTTTTAAAATATATAGATTCTAGACCTCACCCTTGGAAATTTCAAATCTTCGGCTAAAGGGTAATGCCCCAGATCTAAATTTAAAAAAAATTTCCCAGGCTATTTTGATGCTTAGCTGGGTTTGGGAATCCCTTGTCTTAGCCTAATGCTTCACAAACTTTATCATGCATAAGAATATCCTGGAGTGCTCATTAAAATTCCAATTCCTAGGCCATACTCTGAGATTTTGATTCAGTAGGTCAGATTTGAGGTGGAGCATGATTATTTGAATTTCTAACATATTCCTAGGTGATGCTAATGCCACCTCTGACCTTTAAGGACAGTCATTCCCCCACGTCCACAGGAGGTAAAAGCCCTCTACTTTTCTTTTTCTTTCTTTCCATTCTCTCTCTCCCTCCCTCCCTCCTTCCTCTCCCTCCTCCTCCTCTTCCTCTGCTACTTCCTCCTCCTCATTTTTTCCCAGTGCAAAAAAAAAAGGAACAATGGAGTAAGAGAGAACTTGATTTCTCCCTTTAAATACTGTTCACTGGCATGGCATGGGGAACTTTTTAGTGCTCTTGTAATATTTAGTTTGGGTGCTTTACCCTTGAGGCATCATCTATCATTTGTAAAACTTGTGGGTATGTAGGAAGGGGAGGAGAAAGAGTTACCTCTTTCAAAGTGCTTAGAGTGATTGGCAAATGCAAATTGTATACTGATATTTAGAGCTAACACCACAACACCAAATGCCATTACTGTGTTCTAAGCTCTTACAAGGTGTCATTTTGCTAAGCACTTTAAATGCATTATCTCATTTAATCTGCAGGATAACTCTTCAGAGTAAGTATTTTTATCCCAAATTGACAAACAAAGAAACTGAAGCTGAGAGCAGTTAAACTTGCCCAGGGTGGATGAGTGAGTGATGGTGCTGGGACTGGACCCTAGATCAGCCTGACTCCAAAGCTTGTATCATATCACTCCCTATTACAAAGGAAAGAAGTGGTGAGAGACTCATGTACTAGTGTTGTTGGTGGCACCCCTTGAGTGTTTTGTGGTCAACAGATGCTTCCTGAATTTGAATTAATGATAAGGCTTCCATGGGTCATCTTTTCCCTTGGATGTCACACTTGTCCCTAAGTTTCCTTGCTGTCTTAACACTCTCTTTCAACAGCCTGTAGGAAGGAATATGTGATTAGAACTTGAGCACCAAGAAAGTATTTCTTAGAGACAGATTTGGATAGCAGGTGCAAAATAGTGGAGTTAAATAAAAAATAAGGTACTGATATGGCAGAGAGTGAAAATAAACTGCTTCCCTAAATGTGTCAGCAGTATTTTCAGTTTAAGTAACCCTCAGGAGAAAGGGACTGGGTAAAATGTCACCATTTCTACTTTGAAGTGTTTCATTGTTTTTGTTTTTTTTTTTCATTGCAATGGTTGAGCTATATTAAATCGACCTCTCGTTTCTTCATTTGCAGCTGGGCACATTCCGGTCCCATGATGGGGATTATTTTATTGAACCACTATTGTCCATTGATGAACAAGAAGAAGAGGAACAAAACAAACCCCACATTATCTATAGGCGCAGTACCCCCCACCGAGAGCCCTCAACAGGAAGGCATGCATGTGACACCTCAGGTATTTGCTTCTTGCTTAAGCAGAGATCCCTCCTCTGTGAGATGGGTTAATTGCCATGTTACAAAGATGCAGCTCTTCTACTGGCTACAAAGCACTACCATTTCCGTTGTCTTTTATTTAGTCTTCAAGTAAGGTAGGTATATCCCCGTGGTACAGATGTGAAAGCTAAAGAGAGGCTTAGTAACTTGTCCAAGGTTGCACAGCTAATCAGTGACAAAGCCAGAATTCAAACTCAAATAGCAGTGACTCCAAGCCCACTATGAGCAGAGTTGCCTCTTTTGTCGAAGTTGCTAATTTTTATGATTAAGCTTTAGGAATATCTTGAGGTTATTATAGCTGTACCCTCAATGAGCAATTGCTTGTGTTCTGTTGGTGTTTTCTGTTAATTTATTTTATTAATTATGTAAGATTACAAAAAATGTCTTACAAATAGAACTCATAAAAACTTCCACGTTTCCCTATGGCCATGCCACCCTGAACGTGCCCGATCTTGTCTGACCTCGGAAGCTAAGCAGGGTCAGGCCTGGTTAGTACTTGGATGGGAGACCACCTAGGAATACCAGGTACTGTAGGTGTTAAAAAAAACAAAAACGAAAACAAAAAAAACTTCCATGTTTCTTGGAATTTTTCCTATTAACTTCAGTTTAGCTAATGCTCTATGGCTTCAGGAAATATAGCAGTAGAACTGTAAGTTGCACTGTCAAGTTTCTATCAAAGCATATATGCCCACAACTAGTTTTCCCTCTATCTTGGCCAGATTCTTTGAGGCTTTATGCTGAAATATTTGGCCATTGTCAGGAATATTGTCATTCTGGGCACCCTAAAAAGCTTATGCTTATCTGCATTTCTCAGTCTGAAGCAACTCTTCACTGTCTCTGAAGCCTAGTTACTTTCTCTCTGATGATAGCTTATTATTAGAAATCATCTCTTAATTTGGTCCTCTATTTTAGAATATTTGTTAATATACTTTTTTTTTAATTGTTGGACTTACTGTTTCTAAACTTTATTCTTCTCCCTGTTTTTTATTTTTAAAAGTTGCTTCTGCAAATTAAATAACCTCATAGAGTCTTTCTGGCATCTCCAAATAAGACCAAAGTTCAAGAGCAAAATTCAAGGAGTTTCCTAAAATGCTTCCCAAATGATCATTGTTTCATCTCATATCTGTATCAGGTGCTTACACTAAGAGAGAGTATAGAGTCCTATTCATTCCTGGAGTTATTATTTCTAAAGTTCACTTATTATTCTTTTCATAAAAGAGCATTAGCTACCTGTAACCTAGAGTAGCCAAGTCATAGGGTACAGCATCGTAAGACTTTTGGCTTTCTCTCATCCAGTGCTGTGTTCTTACTGCCAGAAATAGATAGACTACAACTGAAATCTTCTATTAAACTTTCTAAAGAGCCAAGGGGTGAGGGTGAGAGGCTGAGAGAAAAATGTGCTTACAAAGAATAGTCCTAGCAGCTTGCATGGTGCCGAGACTGCCTCCTGCTAGCAAGTTCAATGGCGAGACATTTATCACATTTTTTTTTTTTTTACCATGCAAGTAAGACTTTACTTCTTGACTTCTTCTTGACTTCCCAAATCTGAATTAGCAAGAGCATATTTTATCCATGTGTATAAACATGTATATAGCATGTGATAGAAAGTAAATATGTGATTCCTCCCCTTCTGTCTTACTAATATATGTTCAAAAGATACTCAAATAATATTTTTATTGATCAATTTATTGGACAGTGGCATTTTGTGACATTCTTCTGCCCTAAGTGGTAGCAAACCAACATTTTTTAAAATTACCGTTTATGACGGTCTTATTATTCTCTACTGGCATTGTGTAAAGTAATTTACCTATACTACTCACTTAATCCTTACCACAACCCTGTGAGATGGGTATCCTTCTTAATTTCATTGTATTTGGTAAATGAGCTAAGGTTTTAAGAGACAAATCAACTTACCCAAGATCTCACAGCTAGGCACAACACATGTTTGCCTGTCTTATTCCATGACCCGTTTTCTCTGTGCAGGTGTGATGTATGTGTGTGTGTGCATCTGTGTGTGTGTGTATGTGTGTGTGTGAGAGAGAGAGAGACAGAGAGAGAGAGAGAGAGGGAGAGAGAGAGGGAGAGGGAGAAAGACTTAATACCGTAACTCAAAAAGTCCTCAAGATTTATTTTTTTAATTAATTACCCAAGTCAGTGGACATTTGATTTGATTTTCTGGGCTAGAGGACAAGTCATTGTCAAAAATCTTGTTTAAAACACATAGAGGAGAAAATCTGAAAAGGTGAGGATTGAGGACAATGGAAGATGCCTTACTTTTTCAGAAAAGCTTATTTAGATTCTAGTCATTATTGGTATTGGGACCTTTAAGTGCTACATTTCATATCACCACAGCCAACATTTATTTTTCCTTCTGTTTTTTGCTTGCCAGTGACCAATATGGCAAGCCCTTCTTTCATCCCGTGTGATGTATCAGGAGCCCAGCAGTTTTGATTGGCTCTTCCAAAGGTCGCTGCTGGACTATGCCACTCTGGTTTCTCTCTTCCAGCCTCTTCTGCACCCCTTCTTTGAATTCAGATGTAGGAGGCTCAGAACATTTGGAGAGAACTTGGGAATATGGCACAATTCACCAGCAACCATTAGAATGATGGACCAGAAGGTCATGGAAACCTCTGAGATCAGGTAGCCTTTGCACAGAGAGTAAAAATAAGTGGGGAGCGGAAGTCCCTCTGGCCAGAGAGGAAGATATCTTCTTTGTAAATATCAATACAGTCAGCTTCAGAGATTTCCCCCCAAGTATAGTGGTTGGTAACCAAGAGTAAATTTTAGAAGTACCCTGGGAGCCTCATACAAGCTCAGATTCTTTAAAAACAAACAAACAAACTTCTCTACCAGCCAAGTGAGATGGTGCAAGAATTAGTGGATTTACTAAGTGCTCCAGGTGATTTAGAAATTCAGCTAAATGGGAGAGTCCCTGCTAAAGTTGGATTTGAGGCAGTCACCATTGTCTATAGCTTGCTGCTTGCTTTGCCCTGGACTTGGCTTTATCCATTATTGTTTTCTATGTCTTCTATTCTCATTTAATCTGGAGGAAACATTAGCAGTCCTCTGTAGGCCACTATGCTAATTCAGTAGAGGTAAGCAAACCCAGTAGTCCTGGGATGTTAAGTTATTTATTTACAGAGTGATACACTATTATTCAATACCAACGCATAAGAATTTAAGATAGCCCAAGCCTTGGAACAGGCCCCTGGAAGCCCCCTTCTGACACGTTTAGGTGTAACCTTTAGCTGCTGAATCATGGGAGTCTGCCAAGGCAGGGCACGGTGGCTATTATACTACTTCCTGCAGATGGAATATAAGTCTTGCTCATTTCTGATTCTTCATGTATGTCTAATTTCAAAAAAAAAACAATTCTGAGATAGCATATTAAAAAGACATGCATAGAGCAGTTTACAGAGTGAAAGCTTCATAGGTTTAGAAAGGTGTCTATAACTTAATTTATCCATTCACGTAGGTATTTATTTATGCAGCCTTAAAGTACTTATTGAGTAACTCCTCTGTGCCATCAGGATAAAATCAGGAATCATTTTTACTCCAGTTATTTATATGACCTCAAGCACATTTAGAGCATGAAGTAAGAATAACATGTACCTTCCAAGGGTGTAGTCAGGACTGAGTATCAAATGATGACAGCTCCCACAACAGTGTTCAGCAGATGGTAGACAATTACTGAATGGAAGAGTCTTTTAAAAAGATGATGAAAGTAGAAATTAAAACACCATAGCAAAGGAAGGAAAACTCAGAATACCAAGCCCAAAGCTAATCGGGTTCTTGTGATTAAGCTTAGAGCTTCTTGATAAACCGGTCATAAAGGCCTTATGGGACTTGACGAAGGTCACCCTGCTAGTCAGTGGCAGGGCTGAGAGCCCTTTCTGTCTGCTTGTTTCCTCTATACCTAGTGCAGCATTTTAAGATTTTGTTTTTTGCACGTTCCTCTTGGCCCAGTGGCAGCCTTTCTTGGAGTGTCTCTGTTTCGCCGTCATTGGTTATGTCTGTGTATATATTTGGGACACCTGAGTATATCTACACTTATTTGTGATTTTCATCCTGTTTGTAAGTTCCTCAGGATTCAGGATGGGGTGTGGAGAGTATCCTCTTTCCTATGATGTGCCCTTGTGACTACAGTGTCCCCTACACAATGGGTCCTCAGTAGAGTTCACTGAGCTGACCGCCTGCCCACATACCAGGGGGGCCGAGTGGCAGGCCCATGGGAGACATTCAGGAGAGTGTGTTGCTTTTGTAAACCACTGTCTGCCAATCCTTCACATTGCATTTCCAGATGAAACCCCAAGTTCTGTCACGTAGACACTCTCTATTTGACACTGAATTTTGCGCAGGAGAATTTAGTTGTTCTTATCAGTGTGATAGACATGCTTTCTGGTAGATGAGTGAGAAAAAGGCAGGGGAGAAGGGCAACAGAAGACTTTTGTTTGCCTGAGCCTGAAAGACAGTGTTTTTCTGTTACTAAAATACCTCTCTCATCCTCCCATCTCAGCAAGGCCAGCTGCGTTTTGTTTCTTAAGGCATTTAGGAATTGTATATTCATTGACCCATCAATGCAACTTCTCTGGAAAGAATTGGACAATTTTGTAAAGGCTTTTACGAGAGAATACTTAGTACAGTGTTGTTTATTATAACGAAAGGCTAGAAACAACCTAAGTGCCCATCAGTGAAAGACAGATAAATAACTTACAAGGTACACATTCAATGGATTCCTATGCAGCCATTAAAAATGATGGCATAGAAATATATATAAACACAGAAATATATATATATATATATTAAGTGATTGGGCAGTGATAATTTAGTATATATGATATGATCTCATTTTTTAAAAAATAATAAAGTGCATGTGGATGCACATGTGTGTAAAGAAAAAGTCTGACGCAATATGCAGAAAAATATCAACAGATTATTTCTGATTGGCAGGAACGTAGGCCATCTTTACCACTGAATTTTATATTCTTATATTTTTTGCCATGATTCTATAATAGTTTCATAATAAGAAAATGTATTTTAAAAAGAAATGAGGGTGGTGGATTGTAGTTATTTTGTAGCCTCATGTCACCAGAGACCAACAGCCAAACCAAGATCCCATTCTCTTCTCTTCTCTTCTCTTTCTCTTTTCTCTTTCTGGAATGAGACAGTCTCAATAACCAGACAGATAAAAATCCTGCCTTGCGGCTACTTCTTTGGGACACCGGGACTAGTCAAAGCTGAGGGTTCTTCTCCACCCAGCTAAAGTGCCTTATACCTATTGGAATGACTTTGGAATTACCATGGTTTAGTCTCCATGAGGCACTGGGGACTCTGTCCATCGCTCCCATTAGAATGTACTGTCACTTCTTGGTAGGGCTCCCAAGGATACAATCATAAAGGCTGGAAAATATAAGATGATAATTAAAGCCATCATTTGGTGGACTCCTATTATAAGTATATGGGCTCTCTGGCAGGATTTTTTAAATGCGTTCCTAGAATTTGATAATATTCCATACATTATCATATGTAAGTCATTCATCAACACTAAAGGTAGGTATTATTATCTTCATTTTACAGTTGAGAAAATTACAGCTCAGAGAAGCTGAGCAACTTGTCCAAAGTCACACAGCTAGTAGAAAGTAGGGCCAGCACGAACCCAGATCTGATTCCAGGGTGCTACACTGTGGGCCAAATTACATTGAAAACACAGCAGAAGAAGCTGCCATCTCTAAAATCTTTTTTAACTTAAGTTTTCAAAGCATCTTTTTTGACTTCCATCTAATCTAACTTCTAAATGATACTAATAATGGCTAACATTTGTTGAGCATGCATTATGTGACAGGCACTGTCCCACATGTTTTACCTAGATTATATATTTCAATGCTTACCTCAACCTCCATTTTGCAGATGGGAAGTCAGAGACACAGAGAAGTCCGTGAAGTTGATTTACCTAAGGTCACAAAGTTCATAAACATACCCTTTGTCCCGATCTAGTTAGAGGATTTTTTTGGCCTGCCCCTTTGTTGATTGGATAGTATTCACATATGAATTACTTTTGATGGCAGGATTTTTAAAATGCCTTCCTAGAATTTGATTTGATTTGAGGAGGGCTGCCTGGTGCCCAGAATTCCCACCCAGACTCTAATGACTCACTGAGGCCTTGTGTCTCCAGCATACCTCTGTTGGAGTATATACTTGTTACACATTAACCTCTTAGATCCTATTAATAATTTAGCATAGATTAGCTGATTAGATTAGTTGTCCTGCGAGTCAGGCCCAAATGGAGTGAGAGACAGAGCTAGGGAGTATACCTCTAAGGGGGATTTAAGTAAACAATTCTGGGACAGCTCCAGAGTTCCAGGCAGTAACAGAAGCTTTGGCTGACCTCAGTCCTGTCTGAGCCCAAGCGGGTCGTTGATTGCTGGCTAATTAGTGATTGCAGCAAAAAGCTAGACTGCCTCCATTTTCCCACACACTTTCATATCTTCAGATCCTTTCCCCTCAGCATTTCAGGCTGTGAACATAAGAACAGGCAACATTCGTGTGCTGGGCAACATGAAAGCACGTTGTGGGTAATTTTATTTATTCCTGGAACAGCCCACTAGGAGCAAGATGCTCCAGTTATTCTCATTTTACCAATGAGAAAACCAAACTCAGAGAGGTCAATGAACTTGTCCACAGTGTGTAAAGGAAACAGCCGGCACTCCAGCCCAGGACTGATTTGATCTTTAAAGATAGTTTCTGCCATATGGTTTATTGTTTTGGCTTAATTTCCTCTCCCTTACCCCTTCTGGTTCCTCATCAATCTATACCTTTTTCTCTTTTTTATATTCCTCAATAAATTTGTGATTAATAAACAGTCAATATAAACAATGACCACTAAAATCCTTTGTAAGTTATTAGAAAATTATTGTTTTAAATAACTGAATTCTTGAGCTTATTTCTTCAGCTTTATATTCTTTGTGCTATTTATATAAAATTATTACTCTTTAAACATTGGAGTTAATAGTGCAATACTCCAATAAAGTCATTAAAGGATAGTAAAAAAAAAGCTTCTAATACAGGTACAGTTTCTTCTTTCATTTGTTCTCATTTATTCACTGATTTCTTTTTTAACTTTTCATTTTGTTTTTTAAAAAGTAGAAGCAATGGTAAAACGAACCATCTACATTTAACAATGACAAAGAATTTTCCGCATTTGCATCTTAATTTTCCTTTTTGCTAGAATATTTTAAACTAAACCCAGGTATCATGACATTTCCTCTCTAAGTAGTCCAATATACATGTCTGAAAAATGAAAATAGTTTCTTACATAACTAACATTATCATGATGAGCAAAGTCACTAATTTCTTCATATCGCCTAAACAAGTACCTATATTAAAATGTTTCCAATTGTCCCCAAAATGCCTTTGTGTGGTCCATTTGTTTAGATCTGGTTCTAAACAATGTCCACACATTGCAATTGGTTGTTATGTCTCTTAAGTAACTTTTCACTTTGTTGTCATTGTCGTTAAAACTGTTGTTTTCATTCTAGTTTTAGTTTTGCTCCCTATGGCCCTTTTTTTCCTTTCTACTTCTTTTACTCTTTGATTTGCCTTTATCATCATAAGCTTAGGCTTTATTTGCAACAATTTGAAAGAGTATAGAGTCAGCCCTCAAATCCAGAGCAGGTACCAAGAACAAAGCCACTAGAACAAGCCACTTATCCAAGTAATTTTATTGAGCACAAAAGGCAGTGTGATTAGGTGATTTTTTGACCCTTTGTCTGAAGTATCTTGATAGCCCTTTTTTTTTTTTTTTTTTTTTTTAATCTGCTAGTAGAAAGATCTTCATTTTACGGGATTTACTAAGAGGACCTTATCTACCTACTATTCAAGGATTTTACTCATCTATGTTTTTAAACCCAGAAGAGACAGTTTGCTGTTGGGAATGTAAAATGTTCTTACATTTGGACCTGAAATGAGGGCTTCTTGATGTATGACATGCTTTCCTGTCCCTCCCACCAGCGCTTTTGGTAACTTCTGGATCCAGAGACAGCCTGAGGGCTGCCTGCTTCACCTTCCATCCCCAAATCAGGATTTTCTCTGTTGTCACTGCTTCAGAAACCCATTCTCTGCTGAGGAAAAAGGATCATACAGATATTTTCTCATTTGTTCGTCTTCCTAGTAACCCCCTGAAACAGATTAAGATGTATGTCCCCTCTAAAGAAGAGTTGTAAGACATGGCAGAAGCCTAGGGCAGAGGGTTGGTTGGGGTCAGGTGGGCAGGCTGACAGAGGCGGGGTGTGTCTGGGGTTAATGTGAGGGCCCTCAGACTCTTTACCTAAGTGAACTGTCTTTTTGAACTAAGATATTGTGGGATCTTTTGGTGAACTGCATCTGAGGGAGATAAACCCCTCATTTAAAAAAAAAAGCACTATTTTGTCATTTGAGTTTTAAATTTTTAAACTTTGAATCTGCTAAAATTAGGTTCTTTATGATCATCAGAGTATTATACAATCATTTTGTAGCCATTTATGGGTGACCAAAGTCTGTCCAGACTTCTGCATAGATGTTCTGTACAATTGAAAATCATTAATAAATAGGAAGCATTCTGAATATCACAAAAAGGAACATGAGGAAATGCAAGATATAATGGTTTGATGAGTTTTGAGATGGAACAAAATCAAATGAACGGCAAATGTTGACAAATGTTTTCTTTTTTATTGATCCTCATCTCTCATGTGACATTAGAATTAGAGTGGGGTGTTGAAATGCAGTTGGCCTATGGTGTGTGGAAAAACTTCAAGTTGATGTGATCGGCCTCAGCATTTTCTGTTAAGTTTATTTTTTTACAATTTTTTTTCTAGTTTTATCTTTCCATTTTTCTATTACGGTATAATTTCCATGCAGTAACTGTCATTCTTTATATTCTGCAAGTTTCAGCAAATGCATACAGTCGTGTAACCATCATCACAGTCAAGATAGAGAATAATTCCTAGTGCCCTTTGCAGTCAGTGCCCTGTTTTCTGTCTCTAAAGTTTAGCATGTCATATAAATAGAATAACTAAGCATAGTGCTTTTGAGGTTCATCTGGGTGTTTCCTTTATCAATGATTCATATATTTTTTTTTTAATTGTGCGTAGTGTTCCATTGTATGGATATACTATAGTTTGTTTAGCCAATACCAGTTGAGGGACAATATTTTGACAATTACAGATGAAACCATTACCAATATTTGCATACAGGTTTTTGAGTCAACATAAGTTTTCATTTCATTTAGGTAAATACTTAGGAGTGAGATCACTGGGTTATATGGTAAGAATATGTTTAACTTTGTAAGAAACTGCCCATCTATTTTTCAAAGTGAGAGTACCATTTTAAAGTCCCACCAGCAGGAAATAAAACTTCCATTTCCACCATACTCTTGCTAGCACTTGGTATTACTGATACTTTGTTTGTTTGTTTGTTTAATTTTAGCCATTCTAATAGATTTGTAGTGGTATTTCATCATAGTTTTAATTTGCTTTTCCCTAATGGCTAAGCATATATTTATGTCTTTATGTGCTTATTTGCCATCCGTGTATCTTCTTTGGTAAAGTCTCTATTCAAATCTTTTGCCCATTAAAAAAAAATTGGAATGTTTTCTTATTGAAATTTGAGTGTTTTCCATGTATTCTGGATATAAGCTCTTTATCAGATAAGTAGTTTGCAAATATTTTCCCCGAGACTATGGCTTGTTCTTTTCATTGTCTTCATTTACAGACACTTATTTCATACACGGCTTCCTTATTTTATTGCAAGCATTTCACGCACCATAGATTTCATGCTGTCACAGGACCACACTGCAGGAAAGAGTAATGGAGAACACCGTATAGAGTTTGTCCAAGATATAGCAGAAGAGCAATGGAGTAGGAAAGACTTATTTAGGACTTGTTATTTAAAATCATTGCATATGCCAACAGAAAAGGCATGATATTGTTTTTTATTTCTAATTTGCATCTACAAGCACGACTGTCAATTTTAAGTCAGTCTACTTTATGATGGGAACGTGTTCTCTTGGCTAGTAGGTTAAAGAATTACAAAGGAAGCTTTGGATACCTAAGAATGCAACTGTGTTCTTTTGCTCATAATGCACACAGGAGAGAAAGAGAAAGGCAGAGGACAGTGAGACAGAGTAGACATAGAAGAGTCAGTGGTTTGAGATTAATCCCTGTATGACCACAAGCTTTTAGGGAAAGAGAAATGGGAGATATGACCCCATTATCTCCCAAAGTTCTTATCCTGTGCTTTGTGGACAATATAAGAGTTTGTCCAAAGGTAACTTTGATAATGCACTGTTTTTTGGTTTTTGTTTTTTAAGAGAGTTTCCTAATCCTCACATTAGGTGCTATTCTAGTGTAAATCAGATTAGAGAGAATGAAAGTGGTTTTCAGAAACTGTTATCTGTTTTAGCATGTCCAAAATAAAAACTTTACAGTAAGTATTGGAGATAGTGTACACCGTACCATCCTTGACATTATTTAACACCAGCTACAGCCCACCTGTTTTGTGCTGGTCTGTCTCTGTTGGTGTTATTCTGTCTCCTCTTACCTGCTCACTCTGCCTACTGTTTAGTCATTTCTTCTATACCCTCTCTAAGAGTGACAGAAGAGGCCAAGAGACTCTGTTGGGTTTTGTCCCCTTTGAACCTTAGGACTTCATTTTTCGGCATTATTCACTTTTTTTTTTTTTTTTTTAAATGCCTACAGCACCTGGTATTCCTAGGTAGTCTCCCATCTAAGTACTAACCAGGCCCAACCCTGCTAAGCTTCCGAGATCAGACGAGTATCGGGCACGTTCAGGGTGGCATGGCTGTAGACCAGCATTATTCACTTTTATCTTGTAAAATATGAGAACTCATGCATTTTTAATACTGGAGAGGATTTTAGAGAGAACTTCTGTTCCAGTCTTTCACTTCGTGATAATAAGATCAGGCTCAGAATTTTGAAGGGATTCATAAGCTTGGAGCTAGAATAAATGGGAAAATGGGTCCTGAACACAGGACTCTTACTTACCAGTCCTGTGTTCTTTCCAGGCTGCAAATCAAGGGAAAGCTGTCTGTTAAAGATGCCTAGAAATAGGATGTTCAAAAGTGCTACTCAAATGAGATTTTGGTAGTGCCACTGGATTTAAGTGTAAGAACAATTAAGAATAAACTAGTGAGATCATTTAAGTTATCTCAAGGTTAGGGAGAAAGATATTAGGCTTTTAATTTATTTAAGGAATAATTTACAGCAAGAGCCGAATTTACAGCAACTAACTACCTGAGCTGGGCCAGGGTGTGGGTGCCGCAGGAAGGTGGCCTATGGTTGGGAGGGTTCCTAGTGAGTTCCACTACAATCAGTATAGCATGCCCTTGCAACCACTCATTGCCATGGTCACAGGAACATGGACATCAGGACAAGAAAGAGTTTGTACTGCAGGCAGTGGTGTATAAACTCGTCCTCAGTCCTGTGTAAACTGGGAGACTTGTGTATCAAAGGAATGTAGGAGATATGCTCTCCAGGAGCTGCTTAGAAGCCTTTTTAAAGAGCTCCTGCCCATCTGCTCTTTAATCTCTGATATGGGAGTGATACTTCGACCCACCACAGGCATTATGTTCATTCAACCTCAGGGCCACCCACAAGCTGCAACAAATGTCAGATAGCAGGAAGCCCTGCAGCCACTTCATTCTTGCAGCCTTAAGAGTACTCACCTTCAGGAATGAGTCACCACAGCCAATACCACCCATAGAGCACCTACTATGCCCCAGGTCCTGTTTTACTGCTTTATATGTATTAAGATATTTAACTTCCCTGTGAGGAAGGACCCATTATCATCCCCATTTCACAGATGAGGAAAGCGAGGATTTAAGTGACTTGCCCAGGGTCACACAGATTAAATGTGGAGCAGCTGGGATTTGAACACTGGTCTCTGACTCTCAACCTCAAACTCTTATTTAGCATATCACCTTGCCTCTCTCTAGTATTTACTCTGAAAACACTTAATGCCTGGAATGCACCATCCTATACAGTAGCCAGTAGTCCCCTGTGTCTCCTGAGCACTTGAAATGTGGCTACTGCCACATGTTGAAATGACAATATTTGAGATATCTGGATAACATAGAAAATATTATTAAGGTTAATTTTATCTGTTTCTTTGACTTTTTTTTTTTTTTAATGTGGCTACTAGAAATTCTTACCTTCCAAGTGTGGCTCACATTTTATTTCTACTAGAGAGTGCTGGCCTAGAAGATCTCAAGCCATGTCACAAAAGGGCCTGAGAGGGAGCCATCAAAAGCAGACCACAGATAGTGCAGAGTGGCTGTGGGTAGCTGACACCTCACCAACCAGAAAGGCCAGACTCCCCTGACTGCTAAGAGTTGGAATGAGTCAAAACCAACATTTCCCAAAGAGCATTTTGCAGGGTATTAATAGCAAAACCAAACAGTCTCTGAGTAAAATATAATCTCGGGTATGTTCAGCATTTTATACTCCTTCAAATAGATATTCTTTAAATATTCTCTCAAGTTGTTTCAAGTGTGCCTCAGTTTTCTCATTTGTGTAATGAAGATAATAATCCCTACCATATCTAGTTGTTGTGATGAATAATCAGATTAATCCAAAGAAAGTGCTTAGAAGAGTTCCTGACACAGAGGAGAGCACCCAACAAATGTTAGCCAGTATTATCAGAACAGTAGTCATGGTTGCTACATCTAGTTGGAGGAGCTGCAGGATGGTGAATGAGGAAGCGTACAGCAGAGCCTTTGGGGGTAGTGCCCAGCTTGCATACCTAAATTAGCAAGTTTAACTCCCCAGTTTGCTGGAGGCACTCGCCCCTTAGAAGATAGTGTGGTGACTCTCAGACATGCCTCCCACTAGCCACCATCCCCCACAGCCCCTTGAACTGCAACAAGCTTCTCAATTGTTTTCTTCCAACAGCATCTTCTCTCCCTGAGAAGAAGCCCTTCAGTACACTCCTCTCCATCTCTTTCTATTTCCAGAGATGCTGAGTCCCCATCACCTGTCCCACAAACTGACCAAGATCTCACAAGTTTCCCCATTACACGGTTAAAAAAATGTAAACTGGTTTCTTTGCCGCAAGACTCCTCAAAGCTCTTAAAATGCTGATGTGCCTGGAGAAAGTCCCAGATGTGAATACTGTGCAAAGTGTTTTTGCAAACCTACTTGATTTGTTTTTGGAAATATCTTCTGGGACTAATGTTCCATAGACCACTCTCAGGGAAACTGTTCACAAGGCTCTGGCCTGCCGAAAAGTAGGCTCAGCAATATCTCTCCCTCCACTGGCCTTTACACTCATTTCCCATTAGTACTGCATGGAGCACTTCCAGACACGGGCATGTCACTTTTTTTTCACCCCAGAGCTCACAGAGAGAGATGGGTTTAGGGACACAATCCTAGTATCCATGGATTCATTGTCATTTTAAAGCTAGCAAATTGAGGACCCTTTAAAAAAATAAAACCTTAGTGAGTTTTCATTCATACCCTTTTAGCTTTTTATATACAGAATAACTCCCCCCCACCCCACCCGACCTGCCCCACCCCTAACGTCAGCTCTTCCTCCACCCAGTTTCTGGAAACACATTGTTCTTTATCATTAGAACATCATTGGTTTTATGGCTGTTTTTGTTTTTATGTTTTATCTTTTTTCCCCCACATCTACCTTGTTTATCCATCTTCCTCTGGTTCCAGGAGACTATTTCTCCTGTCCTGTGGAGGCCTTGTCTGAAGGCTTCGCTAAGTAACTCCTGAGCATACCCAATGAGCGCAGATCTTAGCTCTAACTAGAACAAAAACAGCCAGGGAACTGTCATGGCTTCCACTTTTTGCTCCCAGTGTGTTATCAGGCCTTGGAGCCAGTTGAGAAGTGGAAGTGTTTGCATTTGTTTACATCTA
This sequence comes from Pteropus medius, assembly GCF_902729225.1. Taxonomy (NCBI): domain Eukaryota; kingdom Metazoa; phylum Chordata; class Mammalia; order Chiroptera; family Pteropodidae; genus Pteropus; species Pteropus medius. The sequence continues at coordinate 10,531,041 of NW_024353908.1, forward strand.
ATTAAGCCTCAGACTCTTCTTCTCACTATCAGTCTGCATGTGTTTGTTACCTAGATTGATAGCCCTGTGAGAGCAGAGCCTGGCCTTTAGAGCCTTCAGTTCCTTCCCTCCCTCTCTCCCTCCCTCCCTCCTTTTGGTTCTTCCTTTTCCCTCTCCTTTCCTTTAGAAGATTCTTTCTAAAACAAAATTGTTTTGTTTCAGAAACCTCAATGTCAACACACTAATTTACAAACAGGATATTTTGCATACTACCAGTGAAACAATAACAGCTAATAATTTTTATCACATGACATATTTAATAGATCCCTCCTGTGTGTCACTGCTCTAGGGGGCTTTTATGTGTTATCTCTTTTAACCCTCACAGCTAGCCTTTGAGGTGTACGCTGTTATTGTCCTCCTTTTACAGATGAAGAAACGGAGCCTTAGAGGCAGAAAAGGCTGCTAGAGTAGTGCTAAGGCAGGAATGTGAACCAGGCTAGTCAGGCTTCAGAATCCCAGTGTGAAACCACTAATGGTTCTTGTCCTTCTGGCTGTCCAGCCTAGGTAGAGCGAAAAAGGGACTTGCTAAAAGCCTCGCTCTCCAGTTTTCCCTGTGGTCCTGTGCTGCGACCACACGATCACAAGGTGACTCAGTGCCTTAAGAAAGTTCAGTTAAATTTTTATAAACCTTATGAAAATAGAGAGCAATGATTAACTTCCCAGCTGTTAATGTTAGCATTCGAATCTTCTTAGCCCAACCCCAGTTGGTGGGAAACACTCAATGAGTAACTGCTGAATAAACAAGGCCTGGATGTTATTTTCTAAAATAATTCCAGTTATTTTGTAATGTACTATGCATTTTATTGCATGGCAATGTGAAATGGAGCTCATTTAAAACATTTTTACCAAATAAGCAAATACTAAAGTTTTTGACTGTGAGTTTTTTAAATAATGATACCATCTTAAATTTTTATAATAGTTTCCTTTTAAAAATTGCCCCAAGTTTTATTCTTGTTTTGTTCAACTTACCTAGCCAGTGCCTTTCACAAAATAGGGGCTCAAGTAGTAATTTTTAAAGTCAATTTTCAAAGAATTTTCCATATACTTTCTCATTTAATTCTTAAAAATAGCATCAAAATAAAAGCAAGTATTTACATGCCCATTTAAGAGGTCAGGAAACTGGAGACCAGAAAAGTTTCTTAGAAAACATCATTTCAGGATATAAACAGCTTATAACTTTGAAATTGTTATTGTAAGCCAGAAAATTGTTATTGTGAGACTGTTTGTAACAATCACTCTCCCTTAAGTGATTCCTTTTAGTTCTAACTTACTTTATGACTGGTAAAAATAGAAAAAAAAAATTACATTATTTATTGGGTCCTTTCTATGTGCTAGTATCTTTATATGCATGATCTCCAGTGGTTTCTCAAAGCAACTGTATGAAATTGGTACTGTTCTTATTCAGCTTTACAAGCGGGAGAAAGGAGAGCGAGGAAGTCACTTATTTGCCCAAGTAAAATAGAACTTGAAGCTTGCTCCCTTTAGAGAATGAGCTCTGAGAACACTGGCTATTTACTATTTGTAGTCATCAAGGCCAAAATGGTTTCAAAAGCAGCATTAACTCACATTCTTGGAATACAGTGTTACAACTGTAGTGCCTATAACTTAACACTAGGAAGCATACAACTGCTAGTTAGAGCTTAGTATGCCTGGATTTTGTTTACATGCACACATGAGGGTTCAAATTGCAAAATAATACACGTTTCTCTGAATGAAAGTGTGTATTCGATTCTTGGGTATATCACATGCTTTTTTTTTTTAAGTCTCATTTTTTAGAGCAGTTGTAGGTTCGCAAAAAAATTGAGAGGAGGGTACAGAGATTTCCCTGTCCCCACACACACATAGCCTCCCCACTATCGACATCCCTTCACCAGAGTGGTGCATTTGTTACAATTGATGAACCTACACTGACACATGATGATCACCCGAAGTCCATAATTTACATTATGATTCCCTCTTGGTGGTGTACATTCTGTGGCGAGGACAAATGCATAATGACATATATCTATCATTATGGTGTCATACAGAGTATTTTCAGTACCCCAACAATCCTCTGAATGCTCTTCCTATACATCCCTATCTAGCCACAATCCCTGGCAGCCACTGATATTTTACTGTCGCCACAGTTTTGTCTTTTCCAGAATGTCGCATGATTGGAATCATACAAGATGTAGCCTTTTCAGATTGGCTTCTTTCACTTAGTAAAATGCATTTAAATTTCCTTCAAATCTATTTATGGCTCGTTAGCTCATTTATTTTTAGTGCTGAATAACATTCCCCTGTCTTGGATGTATCACAGTTTATTTATCCATTCTCCCACTGAAGGACATCTTGGTCGCTTCCAACTTTTAGCAATTATGAATAAAGCTACCATAAACATCTACATGCAAGTTTTTGAATGGACATAAGTTTTCAGCTTTTTTGAGTAAATATCAAGGAGCACAACTGCTGGATCATACATTAAGAGTATGGTTAGTAAGAAACACCCAACCTGTCTTCGAAGTGACTGGACCATTCTGCATTTCTACCATCAATGAATAAAAGTTCCTGTTGCTCCATATCCTCATCAGCATTTGTCAGTATTAGTGTTCTGGATTTTAGCCATTCTAATTAGGGTATAGTCATATATCATTGCTGTTTTACTTTGTATTTCCTTGATGAAATATGATGTGGAGCATATTTTCATACACTCATTTGCCATCTGTATATCTTTTTTGGTTCAACTTGCTATTTTAAGATTCGAACTAGGCCAAGTTGCTCATAAACTAGTTTAAAGTAAGCACGAGTAATTATCGAAGAATTCTTAAAGAAAAGAACCATAATAAAGTGATTTCTTATTTCTGAGTATCACATCTGAACTTCAAGAAGAAACATGAAAACGGAGCAGCCACTTTGGAAAACAATCTGGCAGTTCCTCAAAATGTTAAACAGAATTACCATATGACCCAAGAGTTCTACTGCTAGGTATCTGCCCAAGAGAAATATAAACGTGGTCACACAAAAACTTGCACATACTTTGAGTTGTTGGATTCAAATGTCCACCAATTGATGAATGGATTAACCAAATGTGGTATATCGATACAGTGGAATATTATTTGGCAATAGAAAGTAATGGAGTACCGATACATGCTACAACATGGATGAACCTTGAAAATATGCTAAGGGGGAGAAGCCAGACACAAAAAGCCACATATTGTATGACTGTATTTGTATGAGATGCTAGAATAGGAAATATATAGATACAAAGCACAGTTTAGTGATTGCCAGATGCTGGAGGGAGAGGGGAGATGGGGAGTGACTGCTAATGGGTACATGATTTCCTTTTGGGACAATGAAAATATTCTAAAATTAGATAATGGTGATGACTGTACAACTCTATGAATACACTAAAAACCACTGACTTGTATACTTTGAAAGTGTGAAATTTATGGTAGGAAAATTATATCTCACTAAAAAGTAATAATGTGTGGAGAAAAGATCAAAAAATATTTATATTGTGCTTTCCACAAGGATAAAATTTCATTATGTAGCCCATTCTGATAAAACTATTAGCAAAATGACATTGCAAATTTGAAACATTAGCTTCAATTCCATTATGCTAAAAGGTCATTAAAGAGAAACGTGGCTGACTTTCTTTGTATCCTAACAGTATGTGTCACTTGGGAGAAATCATTCCCTGTTATTAACAATTTCTGTTCAGAGGCAAGAGAGTTGTGTTCATATATAGGTTATAATTTCTATTTTCTTTTTCTTTCTTTTTTTTTTGATTCTCAGTAAAAACGTTCATGTGTTTGTAGTGAGTTATTTGAATTACTAAAGCTCATACCATTTTCAATGCTAAATTCAAAATTGCTTGCTAAAATGGTTAATGTGGTAGCAATTAGTTGGGCTAATTAGGTCACTAAATATTATCCTAACCCATTAGGATAAAAGGTCAGATGGATAAAAGACAGGGAAATATTATGTATTAAAAGAGGTTATCAATTCTGAAGAAGTCACTTTATTCTTGCATTTTTATGCTACATAAACTATACTGAATTATTTCTAGGAGACACAGGTTACTTGTAAATGAACCGTCTTCCAGGTATGTTAGAATTTACATGGATTATTCTTTGTTTGAAATCATAGCCTTAATTCATTTCATCTTTGTGATTTAAATAAGTGTTCCTTTTTTTTCTAGTTAGTGCCTTAATTCATGCTCTGGTTTTCCCATGCCCAAATCCTCTCCGATGTTTCTCTGAGACTACACATTTCTTCCCCTTAGGTGTCAAAAAGAATGAATTTTGTACAGTGTTTCTTCAGTGTTTTTCTCACTGCAGGTATACTTTTTGCTAAATAAATCCAATAAATCAAAATATTTACAGAAGACATTGAGGATTATTTACTTTTCACAAACTAAGTGACATTATTTTCGAAGCAGCGTTATTGAGATATAATTCACATACCTTACTATCCATCAATTTAATGTGTCCAATTCAGTGGTTTTTAGTGTATTCACAGATGTGCACAACCATCATCAGAGTCAATTTTAGAACATTTTTTTATCACTTGAAAATGAAACCCTGTACCCCTTAACCTGTCAATCCCCCTATGTCCCACTCACCTCCACTCCTAAACAACTAATTTACTTTCTGTCTCTATAGATTTCCCTATTCTGGATATTTCATATGACTAATCACATAATAGGCGGTCTTTTGCGACTGGCTTCTTTCACTTTATTTTACCAATAAAGTTTATCAAAAAGTTTTATAATCAAGAAGATTTAACAGTTTTAAACATAGATGCACTTTATAATAGAGCAGCAAAATACATGAAGCAAAAACATACAGAAAGGGAGAAATTGACCATTCAACAATAATAGTTGAAAATTTCAATACTCCGTATTCAATAATGGATAGACTAGCTAGGTGAAAGATCAACAAGGAAATAGGAAACTTGAACAACACTATAAACCAACTGTACCTAAAAGATATCTATAGGATACTCTACCCAACAAGAGCAGAATACACATTCTTTCGGAGTATACATGATCCATACTCCAGAATAGATCATATGCTAGGCCAAAAAAAAAATTTTTTTTCAATAAACGTGAAAGGACAGAAGTAATACATAGTATCCTCTGTGACCACAGTAGAATGAAATTAGAAATCAATAACAGAAAAAAACAAACTGGGAAAAAAAATATGTGGAAAGTAAATAGAACATTTGTAAGCAACCAATAGGTCAAAGGAGAAGTTGTAAAATACTTTGAGATGAATTAAAATGAAGACACAACATACCAAAACTTATAAGATGCATCAAAAGCAGCGGTTAGAGGGAAATTTATAGCTGTAAATTTATAGATTCCTCTATTAAGAATGAAGAAATATCTCAAATCAATAATCTAACCTTCCACTTAAAGACATTGAAAAAGGGAGTAAAAACTAAACCTAAAGCAAGCAGAAAGAAGAAACTAATAAGCAGGAATTAATGAAATTGAGAATATGAAAAAAGAGAGACTTTAAACATTTGAAATTTTACTATTATAATAAATATTTATAGAAGACATTAAACAAGGATTATTCGTTTCACAAAATAAGTAACATATTTCCTTAACGTATTTAAAAAACATCAATTTTCAACATGGCTTCTATACACCTGTTGTAAAAAGCTAATCTTTGTGAAAATATCCACCAGGTGCTCTCTTTTTTCCAATTTATATTCAATTTGGAAACTGTCAGTCAGACCATGAGTCCATTTCAATCCCCTCCTTTTGAGAAATCTTGCCTAATAGAGCACCATTTAGGGTGTTGGGCAAATCCATGCCTGATTCCTCTTACCACCACTTCCTGCTCCATGATGTTGGACAAGTTGCTCAATCTCTTTGGGACTTATTTTCCTCATGTGTGACAGAGAGGTTAATTTTCTCAGTCTGAGAGGAATTGTGAGATAATATACACAAAAAAGTTCAATGCCAGGAACATAGTAGGTGCTTGATTAGTATCTAGTGTGTAAACATTTATGATTTAAAAATGGAATGAGCACCTAATTACCCAAATGGAATATGTATAGATATATGAATACATTTGAAAGAGAGACTTGAAGGAAAGAATCTAATGTTGAATCCTATGTACCAGGCTTTAGGCTAGTCATGTTTACCTATAGCTGGACCACGTATATCTTGTTTGACAGTTTGGACTGATTTCACTGTTTTAACAACAACTAAAACACTCAACTTGGGCAAAATATACACACTGGCCTAAATTGATTGTTTTAGCAATAGGTTATAATGGCCAAATATTTGAGCCCGTCAAATACAAAACCAATTACAGTTTAACTTTGTTGGTAGTGTTCTGTATATTATTTACTACTGTAATAAATTCTATTTCTTGTGTCTTAGGTAAGCCTACTTCTTAGTTGTATACTTCTGTTGCCTATTTTAGACTACAAACTAGTGGCTTTTGAAGGAGTTAAGAACAAGCCTCCCCAAGATATGCCATTTTGGCATGGGAGTTATTTTGAGCTGAAGGCAATTGAGACCCTGAAGGCTCACAAGAAATGTTTACCTCTTCCTTAAAGAATTTAAAATAAGGGCCTTGAGCATAATAATAATTGTCACCAGAAATGACTTTTTATGACCTGTGTATAGGGCAGACACTTAATTACTTAACATCTGCTGTTCTTGTCACCCATGACTTTTCTCTCCTCTGAAAGCCAAAGGTGCTTTACCTTCAACCTTTGCTCAGAATTTCACGTATACCTCATTTTAACTTTCTGTCTCTGAACCTTTCATGTATGTGTTAGGGTCTCTGACTCTCTCATGAATGTGGGGTTCCCATACCTATGTATGTAATCAAATTTGGCTATTTCCTCTTGTTAATCTGTCTCATGTTGATTTAATTATTAGAGCAGCCAAAAGAACCTATAAGGGTAGAGGAAAGTGTTTTTCTCCTTCACACATTAAAGCTTTAAAGCACATTTATGAGCTGATAGGCAAGATAACTGATTAAATTATGGTTTTACTCAAAAGGTATTTTGGCAGACATCTTTTTGCTTATTCTGTTTATTGTGTGATTGATGGCTATGAAATTGAATATTCTCACTAACAATACAAGCTGCAAGCCAAGTTTGAAACTAGTGCTTCTCAGAACATTAACACAAATATGAATCACCTGGAGATCTTGTTAAACTGTAGATTCTGATTTATCAGGTCTGAGGTGGGGCCAGAGAGTCTGCATTTTTAACAAGTTTCTGAGGGTTGCCAATGCTACTGGTCCAAGGACTTGCACTTTGAGCGACAAGATTGTGTGGAACCCCAGAGGGCCAGGCAAGAGTTGGAAATGAGTAGAGCTAATCTGTCATTATACATCATGGTCCCAACTGCCTGTTCATACTCTCTGAGTTTAGTCTGCTTTCTTAACTGAGCCCTGAAATAAGCTAATTAAAAAAATTCAGAGGCATCGAATAGCCGTGATTCTATTCTTACATTTTGTGTATTGTAATAATCAAACACAGTAATAGAATAATACCATGTCTACCTTGTTTCCATTTTCTATAGTTCCTTTTTATTATTATTAGCCTGCCCACCTCTCAGACATCTTTATATTGTATCTCATTGAATATCAAAAGCGATGTACATGAAGCATCTCCGTTTCCATTCTTGAGGGCTCTATAGCTGCTTTTGGCTCTTATTGGATCTATGGCAAAGAACAATGAATGGAAATTGCTTAAATCCCAGCAAGACTTTTGATACCAAATGAAAAGACTCATTTGCAATTGTTTTCGGTAAACTCAGGCAGGCCTGATTTTTCTAATACCTTATATGAGCATTTACAGAAACTTCCAGGGAAGCTAATTTCAAGTCTTTAGTCGTTTAGAGGAGAGTGCAGATTGAGGTTCACGTGTAGAGTCCACAGTGTAGAGAACTTGATTTTGTATGTAATTTAACTACAGAGGTGGCATTGTAAGATGTGTCAGATTTGGTTCTTAATATGAAATAGATATGGCTTGAAATGTGATACATACCATCTGATTTGTTACAGAACACAAAAATAGTCACAGTAAAGACAAGAGGAAAACGAGAAGCAGGAAATGGGGAGAAAGGAGTAGCCTGGCCGATGACGTGGCAGTGTTGAAAAGCAGCTTAGCAACAAAGGCCGTTTCTGCCTATGGTAACAAGACGGACAGCACAAGAGAAAAGAGGACCCACAGAAGAACAAAACGTTTTTTATCCTATCCACGGTTTGTAGAAGTGATGGTGGTGGCAGACAAAAAAATGGTTTTATACCATGGAGCAAATCTTCAACACTATATTTTAACTTTAATGTCAATTGTAAGTACATTCAAAAGAAGGTGATTTATGAGGTCCCTAAATGTGCTATTGGGGAATGGGTTTCCACACAGTGCTTTGGAGGATCATTCAGGGCTAGCATTGCAATGATTCGGGCAAGTGACTGAAGAGAACCTAAGATTATTTTATGATGACAACAATGGCCATCAATATCGAGTGTTTATTCTGTGTTAGACAATGTGCTTCTTATTTACAAGGCATCGTTTCTAAGCCTTTTTTTGGCAACTCTGCTGGGTAAGATTATCATCCCATTTCATAGGTAAGAAAACTGAGCCTCAGAGGAGTTAGATCACTTGCCTGTGGTCATGTAAAGCTAGTTAGTGGCTTAGAGACTATATGTGAACTTTGGCTTGTCCAGTGTCCAAAATATATGCTCTTTGTCTGACATATGAACTTGGACAGCCAGGTGTGGGTCTCCAGTAAGACTTTTGGATGCTGGTTGTGAATCAAAGTCACCCATGGAGCCTTTTAAAATGCATCTGCCTGCCTTTATCCTCTTCCTCAGGATTCTAAATAGCCTTGAGATTAGGCCTCAAGCACTAATCTCTCCCTTCACTTTTTTCTTCTCATTTTGAATTGAAAAAACGATAAATTTGCATACTTAAAAAAATCAAACATAACAAAAGACTGTTGATAAATAACAAATGTCCTTCCCTACCCAAGCTCTCAGGTCCCTTCCCAGAGGCAGCCACTATTAAAAGTTTTTTTGCATATGTTTCTAAACAGTTCTGCCCAATAGAGATATAATGAAAGCCACATATATAATTTAAAATTTTCATGTAGCCACATGAAATAAAACAAATAGGTAAAATTAATTTTAGTAATGCATTTTATTTTATATTCAAATACTATTTAAAAAATTATTAATGAGATGTTTTTTTTTGTCATACTAAGTCTTCAAAATCCAGTATGTTATACTCATAGCACATCTCAATTTGGGCTAGCCAAATTTCAAGTGCTCGGTGACCACACGTGGCAGCACATATAGGATAGCACAACTCTGGACATTTCTTAAGCATATATGTATGCATATACAACTTTTTTTCAGACAGACATGGAGCACTGTTCTATACTGTTTTACACATTGCTTCTTTCTTGAACTATTAGCGATTGTTCCCTACAGCAGCCCCTATGATCTTGTCCTTATTCATATTAAGCCTCAGCATAGTATTCCTTTTAATGGACTGACCTTAGTGTATTTGAACCGTAATCTACTTTTAACATATTCTACAAATGAATGTAAAAAAAACAACCATGTTTGGAAACATTGCTTTGGAGTTTCTTCTTCCCTCTCTCTGGCCTATGGTTCTCCTTCTTTCCCTTCACTGTGAACCAGTCTCCCCTGCTCCCCACCTCACAGCCCAATCTGCCTCCCCTCTGCCCTCCCGTTACCCGTCTTCTCCATGCTCAGTCCCATGTGCCCATCCCTCTCCTGTCCTGGAACAGAAAAAGAAAAACCTATCAGACCTTGCAGACTCAACAACATGTCTATCCCATAAATTCAGACCTGTCATAAGAATTTCAGTTGTGAGCATGGACTTTGGATCAAACACATAGGTTTAGAGTTCTGGCTCTGCTACTCACCACTGTCTAGTCTTGGACGAGTTACTTAATTTCTCTGAGCCTTAGTTTCCTCATTTCTTGAGCAGAGACTAGAATAACACCTAGCTATAGGACTAAATGCAAATGCATATGCAGTTTTCAGCAAGGATCTAGTCCACAATAAGCATTTAATGAATGTTAGCTCTCATAATTAACAATAATAATGGGAAAAAAAAATAGGTTACCAGGTTGCAGAGAACACAAATGTGTGGTAAACATGAAAAACGGCAAAAATGTATTAGCAAAAATGTGGACAATGTGAGATTCCAAAATTTGGCAATCTGAGACTTCAGCTGGGATGAAAGAGCTTGGTCAAAAATTAATATCTAGTGTTTTGGCATAGAGAACTATTAAATGGTGCGGCCATGCAATTCGCAAAGAAAACACCTTAAAATTCAAATTCGTTAGAATTTATCATTATTTAAAACTGCCATCTATGAATTTTACAAAGAGACTTTTAATAAATGTTTGTCGAATACATGAAAATTTAAAACTAAAAACTCATATGTTGCATGAAATGTAAAAAGAAGTGGAACCCCACGTAAGAAGTGAATTGCTTATTGCTTACACGGAGTTCACAATTAACTTTGAAAAATTTATCTCGGTTGCAGGTAGCCTCTATCTATAAAGACCCCAGTATTGGAAATTTAATTAATATTGTTATTGTGAACTTAGTTGTGATTCATAATGAACAGGTAATAAAGTTTTTTTCTTCTTTCTTCTATCTGTATCCGAAATGGCATATCTAGTTGGTGTGGGTACAACGGACCAACCATAACTCTTTTCTGTATTTAGGAAGGACCTTCCATATCTTTTAATGCCCAGACGACATTAAGAAACTTTTGCCAGTGGCAGCATTCAAAGAATTATCCGGGTGGAATCCATCATGATACTGCTGTTCTCGTAACGAGGTATGTGAATTTCTTGTTCCTCAAATCTCTCAGTTTCCAGGAAAGTTGATGGGATGAGATTGTATATTCCTGGCAGCCAGCCCCTAATACAAGGTTTTTCAACCTCAGCACTATAGACATTTCGGTCCAGATAATACTTTTTTGGGGCGCTGTCCTGTGCACTGCAGGTTGTTTAGCAACGTCCCTGGTCTCTACCCATTACATACAAGTAGCACTCTCCCTCCTCTCTGTTGTCATAACCAACAATGTCTTCAGACCAGACAGGTTTCCAGATGCTCTCTGGGGTCGGAGGCGGGGAGAGATGGGTGGGATACAGAATCACCCCTGGCTGAGAACCAGTAACCAATAGGTGCCAAGTAGTCAGTAAAGAAGTTAGGCAGGCCTGAAAGGAAATGCCCTTAGAGCAGGGGCAGCTGCTATTCAGATTGCTACTATGCAGCATATGAGCCCAGTGTTGCCAACTTTTATGATTTTTGGAGAAGTCAGAGATATGGATTTTTATTTTGTGTGAAATCTACTAGCTCAAAAATATTTAAAAAGCTGTACAGGGCAACGAAGAGGTTACACTGGCCTAGTTGTGCTGCTTGTCATTCACCTCTGATATGGTCACAAGCATGCACTCTTAAACATAACTGAAAGGCATTTAGAGCCCATTCAGGAATGTTTGTTAAGAAACTAGAATCACTTCCTCTATGGTATGAGGAAAAATCCTGGTTGGAGAGGTTTTTGCTTGCTCTGTGGCCACCCCTCAGGCAGAAGACAACCTTTCAAAGTAGCTCTTTATCCTTAGATCAATGATTCCCAAACTTTTTGAGTTGCAAACCCCTGGCCTTATTAGTTTGCTTTTTGTAGTCCCCTTCCCTGTAGTGGGTGATGTTGTGAATTCCTAGAAGGCTCTATAGTGTTTACTTGTATTGACATTTACTCTTTGGTGTCGTCAAGGCCCTAAGTCTGCTTTGCTTTCAGACAGGATATCTGCAGAGCTCATGACAAATGTGATACCTTAGGTGAGTCTGCTGTATGTATCCTCTGTGACAACAACAGTTTACTACATGTTTTTATTTCAAGCCACAATTGCTTTTTAAAGTAAATTCTTGTTTGTTTGTTTGTTTCCCATTCTAATAGGTCTTGCTGAACTGGGAACCATTTGCGATCCATACAGAAGCTGTTCTATTAGTGAAGACAGTGGACTGAGCACAGCTTTTACAATAGCCCATGAATTGGGCCATGTGTATGTTTTCTTTCCATATTTTTATTTAATTCAGAGTGACCTAAAACTTTTCTTCCTTCACAATAATGAACATTTACTTGACTTTAAAGGGAGAGAGATACTTCCCAAGTCATAGTAGAGTCTGACTTTGATTTCAGAAAGTTGGGTAAATGCAGTGCACCCGCTTTGGCTGTAGCTCATGTCTATCTTTGATTTAAATGTACAAGCTGTCTCTACAAAGTCTAATGCTCTCCTTTCCTACTGGGAATTGGGGAAAGGGGGCTTTTCCAAACCATCCACTGAAGCAGAGGGGATATCGGCTAGGAGAAATTTTCTGACTTAACATCTTTGCCTAGGACAGTCCCCCATCATTGGCCTGGCTCACGGAGTTTTCACAAATCAGATCATTCTTGATTCTAATTATACAAGTCTGTAATTCAGACATTTGACCTCACGGAACAGTGATAAGTCTTCTTTCAGAGAAGAGAATGAACAAAGATAGAGCAAAGAAAACATTTGCTAGTTTTGGCCACTAAGTAGTCATTATGAAACTGGCTTTTCCTTTTTGTTCTTTAGAGACAGAGCATGGTTAGAACAGGTGGCAAACAGTGTAAATTTCCCAGAAATTATTCTGATTTTTGATCTCTTATTTTACTGCTAGAATTATTAAATCGCTTGTACTATATCTTTTTGAAATAATTTTCTCAGAAGATGTCACTAATATAATATAGTTGTATATCAATTTGTATGTCAGCTGTTAACTTTATAGCTAAAATTATCTACTGAGCAAGCTTTTTCATTTACCAGTTTTTCGAAGGCACCTATGTGCAATGTTCTTTGCTAGGCACAAAGCGAGATGCATATAGAGAAATATCTCCAATTCAGTTCAACATATAATGAGTATATTTTAAAGCTAGTACCTTTCAAGCATATTTTAAAAACACATCTTTTCTCCAAAGGAAATACTGTCAGATGCCCAATCTTTAGAATACAAAAAAGGCTTGTCTTTAAATGAAGCAGTTGTGTTGGGCCAAGGTCCTGATTTGTCAGCTTCTTCTCTTTTTGGTTTCTGAAATGCTTTCATGAAACTCAAGGATTTCTTGGAACTCAGTTTGAAAACTACAGATACTGCCAGTATTCCCAAAGCACAAAGGCTGTAATACTAATTCCAAAAGAATGGTCTGTGAAAAATAAAAAAGAAGTTTTACAGCCAAGCGATTTAAAAAAAAAAAAGTTTTCCTAGTCTATCCCTGCTTGGAGTCACAAGGCTAAATGGTATAAAGTAAAGGCTCTGACAAGTTCTGTATTAACCTGTTGGTTTTGTTTAACTCAGTTTCCCCAAATTCATTTTAACAGAATCTTTTAGGGATTTTTTTTTCTTTTGCATAAAATTTAGTAAATTCCTTTAGAATTTTAAATTGGAGAGTAGATTTGCCCATAAAGAATAAGGTAACATTTCAACAGGGCAGCTATTCCTATCCCAGGAATGGACTAGGAAAAGTTACAGAGATAGGAATATATTCAAAGGGCAGAGAGTTTGTGTGATTAACAGATTAATATTTTCCACGAATATATGGCTAAGGAAAGTACACTAAAGAAATATAATTAATTTCCTGTTAATTTCTTTTCATCAGGAACTTATAAACTCCTTTTAGATAGCCAGTTTATAAAGGTGACATTTTAAGGAAAGTGAGAATTTTAAGTAGCAAAAACTAAATATTTTCAACTATAGAGAAACCTCAGTGCACAATCAACAAACATCCCTACCCCCCAAAACAATTAACCATATTTTTAGCATTGTTTTAGGAGCTTTTATTTATATTATTTTCCTTAATCATATCCCAGAGGTAGATATGATTGTTTCTCTGTGTTTGACTTAGTGCTATTAAATTGCCCAAAGTCTAGTAGCTAATGCTGGAGTACCAACCAAAGATGCTTGTTGGGTATCAGCATCATAAGGCAGAAATCGGCTGGGAACCAGATACCCAAGTTCTAGACTGAATTGTTTTACATTCTCTTTGACTTGAGAAAATGTTTGCTGTTTTCCTACCTGTAAGGTGGGGATAATACACATATACCCCATCTCAAAAGCTTCAGGAAGTAAAAAGTGAAATTACTAGTGAATGATGTGAGTTGTTAGTTAAAGAAAAGTATATTACTAACTTATGAATGAATTGTTTTTGTTTTGGTGCTTTGTCTCATATAGTTAGGTTTGCTCATATTTTAAGGAAAGTGACAATCCACATATGTCCAATGAACTTTTTAAAAATTAAATGTTAAGTTGTAACAGTCATGACTTTCTGATAATATAAAACCCAAAAGCTGTTGGGAGCAAAAAGCAATTGTTCTCCTAACTGTTGAGCATCACTGGATGCTTCACAAACAGTTTCTATATTCTCGTACCAGGTTCATAGACACAGAATTTAAGAGTTAGGAAGGATTTGGGAGGTAATTGAGTCTGTACTGAATACGGAAACCTTTACGTAGTATTTCTCACAAATCTTCCACAACTTGTCTAGCAAGAGGGAATACAGTTTATATATATTCCAAAATAAGGTTTTGGAATCAGACAGAAGTGGATTCCAAACCCAGTTTCTCCATCTTAGTAGCCTTGTGACCTTAATCAAGTAATTGAACCTCTATGACTCCGCTTCCCTATCTGTAAAACATGGATAGTAATAGTACTATTCATTGGGTCAAAGGAGTAAATGAAATAAAGCATATAACACATTTACTGCCTGGTATGTCGTAAATGCTAAAAAATTTTGATTATTTTGTTTAGTAAGTACTTAATGAATATTTCTTAGTATCTAGCCCCTGCTATGAGCAAATGTGCCTGACATTTGAATAAAAAGAAGTTTTCTGTTTATATGATGAAATAAACTGGATTTTGTCAAGTTATGGTAGGGCTAGGGAGTAAATACCAACTCCTTTGTACCACAGTGAAACAAGCAACTAACAAATATTTGAATGCTTTGCTGTGTTGGGTGTGTCAACATAGGTAGTATACTGACTACGCAGCTGAGAACTAGAAACCTGGGCAGCCATTCTTTTAAGAAAATGAACTCTTAAGCATTAAGAAGTACTTTTAATTTCAAGCAAGACAGTTTGAGTTTCTCCATCTCACAATTTCCATCACACATTATTCCATCTGGCAATTATTGCAAGGCCCAAATTTTTAAAAGAAAAAGAAAACTAAACAGGAAGAGAAATTAATGGAATGTACTTCAAAGACTTTTATCACAGCTTTCACTTTTATATGAAGCAAGAATATGAAGACACACTTGTGTCTGACTCACTTATTTCCATGTTTCAAGATGAACTAGTGAAGGAAATTCCTCCCTAAATGCTAAATTAATCATATGCATGAATTTTGTGATTAGGGAAAGCCATCCAGGGAAGACAGCCACTCCGAGCTTGTTACCCAATGGTAATAATTACTTAAGCTGAGAATGGCACGTAAATCGTAGAATTGACGTTTCTGGATTGAGAAATGTTTCCTATCGTTTTTTTCTCACTTTCTCTGGCTTAGCCAAGAATGGCAAATATGTATTAATGCTGCTGCTGAATCCCCTCCCAAGCACAAGAGGACATTGGCACTCCATCACAGCCCTCTCTGGAGGTTGGGGTGAGGGCGGGGGACCTGGATTAGTTAAAGAATCCTTTTCTGCTCAACTTTTCAGGAAATCAGTACCAGTCGATTGGCACTGGCATGAAGCATAAAACTATTTGCTGTCTTTGAGTTAGCCAGTTGAATTGGCATGCCTCTGGTTTCCATGCTTGCAGCCTTCCTTAATGGGTATCATGCATGAACTTTTTGTACCTTTATAATGATATACCTACACAGTTCTGTCGTTTGTCAACTTTACCTGAAAAGGAGGAGATGCCAAGACCCACAGTGAGCCTCTTATTAGGAAACCTTTGGCTTCAAGTTTGACCTTGACTGACTGTATATTCACACATTATCATAACTTGCCAAATTCTTGACTCTATAAATTCGCTTTTAACTGCTCATTAGGAATTCCAACTACTGTATTCTAGCACCAACTACTGCATATTCAGGGCCTCTGCAATTCCAAAAAGTACACTTAAATGAAATAATGGCTCAATCCACATCTTTTTTTAATATATTAAAGGCACTTTATATTAAATTGGGTGAGATTTATGTTTTATTTACATTCCATCTTCAGTTGGCTGGTAAGTTTTGTTCTGCTCGCCAGGATTAAGGTTCTTGTCTGTGATACAGTAGTCAGTTGAAATTCTTTTCTTAGTTACATTCCTGAAAGCAATGATAACAGCTCTATCTCTTGGTGTTTACTGACGTTCTCATTATTGTCTCGTTGGCCTTAGGTTTAATATGCCTCATGACGACAACAATAAGTGCAAAGAAGAAGGAGTAAAGAGTCCCCAACATGTCATGGCTCCAACATTGAACTTCTACACCAACCCCTGGATGTGGTCAAAGTGTAGTCGAAAATACATCACTGAATTTTTAGAGTAAGGCTTGAATTTTCTTTTAGCACAGACTTCTGGTATCTGGCCTCCACGTAGTGAACTAATTGTGGGAAAGAAAATGTAGAGTCAAGCATTCCTTTTGAGTTGTTATTTTTGTTGACATTCCTTGGAGGAGGGAAAAAAAATACTCTGACATCTGTGCAGTTCATATCCTTGCCAGAGCTTAGAAGATTACAGACCGAGCTAAAGAGAAGGTTGAGATCTTAAAGAGAATATGTAAATGTTGCTTTTTTCTTGGTAAATATATGAATATATGAAATCCGTTCCATGTAAATATATGAAATCTGTTCAAGTCTTGGGGGAGGGACCGTGGAAGTGATTATATGATGAAGGCAAGCCACAAATATTTATGGGCTTCAATAGCAGTAATTTTGGCTTGGAAAGGGGTAGGCTAGTGAGCTAATCCCAAAGGTTATCTGGGCAGATGAAAATTGCAGCAGCCCTCTATGTTGATGAATTGAGGACGTGTTTGTTTGCCCACTCGTTTCTCTCTCTCTCTCTCTCTCTCCTCTCTCTCTCTCTCTCTCTCTCTTTCTTCCCCTGCCCCCTCTCCTCCCTCTCCCTGTCCCTCCCTCTCTCTATTTCTCTCTCTATTTCTCCTCTCCCCCCCACTTCTCTCCCTCTCTCTCTCTCTGTCTCCTTCTCTCTTTTCTTGTTTTATTTTTTAAGCTTCCTGCTAGACTATGCAAAGATCCAATTACATTATACAATATCCCTCTGTCACAGATTTATTGCTTTTCTCTCCCAGAAGTACTAAAGGTTAAGTGATTGTCCTAAGGTCACTGGGCATATATTTCTGCAACCAAAGGGAAGAGGGGGCTTTATTAATCAGAATTCACTGAGTGTGAATTTTGCAGAAGTGTTTTTAGAAAAATCAAAGAACTGGAAGGTTGCTATTTTTTCTCTTTAATCAGATGGCCTAAGGTATTTCTTGCTATAGTTGTTGATTCACTCACTCATCTATTTAGCAAACATTTTCTAAACATCTGTTGCTTTGGACACGGCCCTAGGCTTGGATGAAAAAGACACTGTCTTTGCCCCTAAGAAGCTTAAAGTCTCTTGGAGAACATGAAAAAGATCACTGCCACAAAATGACATAAATGATCTAACAGATACGTATTTCCTACTGGTTATGCTGTATGCGTAACCATTGGTCCACAAACATGTAGACACCGAAAATATAACTTCAGCTTTTAGACTTAACCTTGGTTAAAAAGAAAAAAACAAATATAAGAAAGAAACTATTCTCTCTACCATTAAAATGGCAGAATGGCCTTCACTTTCATCTGGAAGAATTGACAAGTCTCATTTCATTCATGTCTCTCACCATCTGTATTTTTTTGCTTTTCATAGCACTGGTTACGGAGAGTGTTTGCTTAACGAACCTGAATCCAGACCCTACCCTTTGCCTTCCCAACTGCCAGGCCTCCTTTACAACGTGAATAAACAATGTGAATTGATTTTTGGACCAGGTTCTCAGGTGTGCCCATATATGGTAAGTGTTTGGGGCTGTTCCTGCCCTTACGAATTGATTCTGGACTTCTTTTTATTCATAGTTTTCCATTAGTTTCTCACTGTAATATAAACTGCTCATGAAAAGGTTGAGAATGGTCCATTGTATTTTAATGATAATAGTAATAACAATGATGGTGATAAACAGTAATAGTCCTCGGGGTCAGATGGTGCTCTACCAGCACTTTCTCATTTCACTCTCATGACAGTTCAAAAGGTAGATGCCATTATTGTTTTCATTGTACAAGTGGGAAAGTGAGACTCAGAGAGGACAGAGTTACAGAGCTAGTAATGGCAGAACTCGGACCTTTTCTCTCCTTGTCTCCTTTCATGCCCATGGACCTGTCTCGGTGACCTTTATTATAGGGACTCTTCTAGATTCAGTAAAGGTAATTCTTGACACAAACCTGTTTCACTGTTTTAGCTTGTTAAAGCTGTGTCCTGTAGCCACCTGGGGCTTCAAATTATTTTTGGTGGTAGCTCAGCAGGTAGGTGTGTGATATTTTGATTGATGTGTTGTGGACACTTGGACCAATGAGATGATACAATAGTAATTAGGTTGCAGATGAGCAGAACTCTGCCTTTTTGGGGTGCCCCACTCTATCCCTTTGGCTGTGTGTTTATTTGTTTTGCTAGGAGAAACTTTAGAGATAGCATGGTGAATTGGAAAGTACCATGATTCTATGGAAATGATAAAAATTTTAGAGTAAAATTGATCCATGTTTATATTCATTTCTGCATTATTCATGATAGTAAACATTAGTAATAATTCAAATGCACAGCAATAGAAAGGTTAAACAAATTATGATGTCTCCATTTAGTGGAATATTATACAATAATTAAAAATGAACTACATGTGATCCTGATACATTTTTTAAGAACAGAATAAATAATTATTTTGTAGAGTATGTCCTCAACTATAAAAAGGAGGAGGAATAACTACGGAAAAGACTAAGTAGTTTGAGGCTTTTTTCTATTAAAAAAAATAAATTATTAGTACCTTCTGACTATTTCTTTTATGAGCATCATTTAGTTTAATAATTAGGAAAAAAGCCTTTTTAAAATGTGTCCCGAAATAGAGCTAAATATATCAACTTGGGTAAATCTAAAAATTATAGTGTGCATGGAGGGGAGAAGCAAGTTGAAAGATAAATCAGTGTACCGTGAAATGCTAAATACATTGTTTATAGTTGAAATGCTATATGTTATTGGTAGATAATTATACATTTGCAGTAAAAGAAACGGGGATGATGAAATGATGCCCACCACTCAGGACAGTGGTCACCTCTGGGAGAAGGGGAAGGGATTGGGATTGAGGACGAGTGTACCAGGCCTTCAGCTGTGCCTGTGAAGTTTCCTTTAGTTGGATGGTGGGTACACGGGTATCCATTATGTTACTGTTTGTACTTTTTGTATGCCTGGAATATTTAACAATGTTATGTCCCTTCTTTCCTCTGAAAACCTCCCAACACCCTAGAAAAGAGTCATCATATGATTGTGGTATTATATATGACCTCTAGAAGAAAAACTAGTTTTGCTGTCAAGCCAAACCTAATCTCCAATCACAGCTCATCACAAACCTAAGCTCCCATTGGACAATTCTAGTGTGATAGCGAGCATGCTCCATTGTCTTTGTTCCTCAGTATTCTCATCTGTAACACAGGGAGGTGTTACTGAGGACCGGATGACACCATGTGTGTTTTTGATATACAGTAACTCCCCTTTTACACCAGGCATAGTGTGTCTCATGAGCTGCTCTATAGCCTTTGGAATATTTTATCATTTATAATACCAAGAAATAAAATCCCTTTTCAATCTATACTACATCATCGGCAAAACATTAATCGACAGAAATCCTTGCCTTGTTTGATATCATCTAATCACATTGTCACTGAATTGTCATTTAACTGAAATGAACAGATGCAGTGTAGACGACTCTGGTGCAATAACATGGATGGAGCACACAAAGGCTGCCGGACTCAGCACACTCCCTGGGCCGATGGGACCGAATGCGAGCCTGGAAAGGCAAGTAACGCCCTAACCCTTCCTTCTGTCTTGGGGCAGAAATGGCAGCGTTTTCGCTGTAGGCTCAGTCACCACTGTTAGAACGTAAGTTAGTGCAGAGTGTTTCAGCATGAATAATACTTTTTTTGAGAAAAGAGTTTCAGCTTCCCTACTGAAAATTGTGAAAATGTAGCATCATTGCATAATATTGATATGAGAGAAATAGCTGCCACTATTGCCTCTATTTCAAGACATACTTTTTTGATTTTAACCTTTCTAACATTCCAGTGTGCTTTTCAACTTACGGGTACATTTAATGTGAGGTAGCATTTCTTTTTCTCCTGTCTCTTTTGGGGGTGACACTGGAAGTCTATTATTAAGTTGGGGAAGCCTCTCAAAATCAAAGAAATGCAGAAATACAGTAATCTTAACTGTTCACTATTGGGATACTAGGCTTTTCCCAATCTGTGTTTGTCCCTTCAAGGAATGATGATGTCACCTGGGATATAACCAAGTCTAAATTCTGAGTTGGTTATCATGGCTTTCACTTATGGGTTAGTAATCAAACAAAATCTGCTACTCGCACAGCCCAATGATAACAATGTCCCACGCATCTAGGAGTACGATTAAGGCAACCTTCTTCACCTGGTGTCCATCTGAAAAAAAAAAAGCTACTGTGTTAAAGGCACCATCATCATCATCATCATCACCCAACAAAATTGGTTACAAAATATTTGAGATATTAGGCCTGATTTTTTTTAATCCATACGGAAAATGGCATTTTTCGCTTATCAGTGATGCAATCCCTAGACTATATTCTGAGTCTCTTGTCATCCTTACATATATTTTTTCCATCCTCTCTCTTCTTCCCATGTCTACTTTATTCACTTTTAATATTTTATTCTCATCTCACTTCTTTTTCTTCCACATTACCTTGTAGAATCAACAGCACCCAGAATGTTTTCATTGAAGGGGTCCTAAAGAGATGACAGGACTTAATTCTCCTTTCCCCAGTTGTATAGATAGGGAATAGAAAAAAACAGTGACCTGCCCAAGATCACACAGTTCGTTTAGGGCAGAGTCCCTCAACACCTGAGACCCTCCCCTCTCTAACTTCCTCCTCCCTTTCATCTGAAGGGGCCAAAGGGTACTGGAGTGGCCCTAACTCAAACTTACTGAGCTCCTTCGGTTTCCAGTGGTCAAACAAGAGGACTAGTGGTTTTTTCACTCATCTCTCAGGGTAGTTATAAAGTTACATGAGCGGGAGGGTATAAAAATTATTTGAAAAACATAAAGTTTAGTACAAAAAATTACAATGAAGATGATTTTATTCTTGACTTTACTTGGTGACTAAGTCAGCTAAAGTTATCATTTCTCAATGGCTAGGACCTCAGCAATTGAGTAGACATCCTTCCTCAATAACAGCCTCACTGAAACTGCATACAGACATAGGTCTAACGGCTTTTGCACCTTTCGTTAGCTTTAAAAGAAATATATCTCTTTGGCCAGAGTGAATTTTGCACTTTTTGCAAGACATTTAACTCAACGTATTGATGGCCAGAAGACCATAGATTTGAGTGGGAATATGGTTCTTAGGTTCCATGGCAGCCATTAAGAATTCACTCGTTACAAAATAAAGTGGCCTCGGAGTCCTTCTAAACACAACGACCCAGGCAGCTGATTCCAGTTGATGGGAGATGACAGTAGTCATGATACCCAGTTGATGACTTGGTTAGTTGGCTTGAGTTAGAGCCAGCCAACTATATTATTTAAGTCGAAACTGTTTAATCTTAGAAAAATCACTGGTATTGCGTTGTGGTCCTTAGCCAATATAACACACCCACCTAATATGTCTATTTCTGGCACATGTTATTGCTAGAAAAACCATAATAAGAATTCTCAATACTTTAATGAAATGAATTATATTTAGTAAAATTGTCATGAACAGGCTACCAAGTACCATGTAGTGATATGGTATGCCAGTCAATCTTGGAAAACAGAAGAACTCGGGAGCGTGTCTATTGTGTCTTTTTCTAATCTTCTGTTTTTATAATAGAAGCAGAAGATAAGGGATTGCAGGGTAATGTTATACCTGAGGGATAGGGAAATTCGGGAGATCTTTCAGAAGACTTTTTCAATGTATGTTTGTGTTCAGCAAGAGTTAAGTAAGAGACTTCAAGGCATTCCAAAGGGCAGATTTCAGGACAATTTCAGAGAAGCAACTCTGGAGAGAAAATGATAGGTACATTTTAAATCATGTTTTAAAAAAGTGGCCAGTCTAGCAGCTTTTATTAAAGATGTGGATATGTGTGTGTTTATTTCCCTGGAGAGTATTTTATGCATTTTACAAATGCCAGAGATGGTGGGTACGTTGGCATAGAAATTCTTTGTCTTTTCTCTCTCTTTTTTTTTAATAGAATTGGCAGAAAAGCCATATGCCTTTTTCTCTAGCAAATTTGAATTCCCTTTGCTGAGGGGTTAATTTCCTTTTTCCTTTCTCTTCTTTCTGCCCTGCTCCCTCAGCAGTAATCTGTCTTGGCTGCTGACACGATGTTATTTTGATGAATGACTCTCTAATACTTCTTTATTTTCTCCATTCTCTTGTTAAGTCCATTAACATTTTCATTTCAACCATGTTTATGAGCCTGAGGTTTGAAACTTTTGTTTTAAGCCTCCTTGAGACAAAATGGATCCACAGGTCCCTTTTCCAACCTCTTTTAAAAAAGAGACTTGAGGGTTGTTTAGGTAAAATATCATTTAAATGGTTCTGGACACTTTTAGGAAAGGCTCACTATATTTTGGCTTGGACGCCACAGGCCACTTAATGTTTTGTTATGATGTAACGGTTCTTCCAGTGTGCAATTATTGTTTGTCAAATTGCTTGGTAAAATAGATTATCTTGATACATATTTGCCAAATAGCCCTTATTTCTAGCCTCTGTCAACTCAGGCACTTCCTCTACTCCCCTGAGATTCTTCCTCTCTTTTGACCCATCAGTGGTCATATCAGTAAGACATGTTTTATTTGCAGACTAGTTTTGAATTAGAATTTTTCTTTTAAAAGGGGGCCATATGAGGACATCTGAGTGCAGTGCTGAATGACAGCACTGTGGTAAACCTATGTTCTCATTTCGCTCTGAAGTTTATGGTAGCTCTTAATGAGAATTATGGTCACTTTGGAATGTGTTTGTTGTGAAGGTAGAGTCTATAGAGTAGAGAGATCAACTGAAAACTGAAGACCTAAGTGTTAAGAGGAAAATAATATATTTCCAGGTAACTTCTCAATATTAAACTCCATGAATAATCAGAGGAATTTTCTCCTTACTTCATTGAATTTGTAAAGTGTGTATCTGACACCATGACTTGAAGGCTGAATTTGGGCATCAGCTATGACTTCAATTATATATTAATTGGAAATTTTGTTCAGGTCAGACCCAATTATAGTAGTATAAGCAAACTGGCTCTTTTTTCTGATACCAAAAACTCATTCAGAGTTAGACAGGTTATGGAGCTGTTGTGGCAGCTCCACAAAATTATCAGAGACCCAGGCTCCTAATTTCTTTATGTTCCACCATCATATGCAAAGAGTTTCTTCCTCAAAGTCACAAAATGGCTGCTGCAGCTCTAGCCATCAAGTCTGAATTGCAGGCAGAATGAAGCCAAAGGGCAAAGAACAAAGGGGCAAAAGAACCTTCCCAAGAATCTCACCCAATGAATGCTGCTGACATCTCTTTGACTACTCTTACCTATACAAAAATCTGAGGAAATATAGTTTCTGTTACCAAGGACGAAAGAGAGAATGGATTTGGGGTGGACAACTTAGAGTCTGAGCATACTTAACCATTTCATTAATTTGCTTTTGTTTTAAATTTCAGTCTTTATTTAGATGTTAAAAATTGTTACCATTTGCTCACAACTGAGAGGCAGCATGTGTCACAGTTTCTTAACTGTGCACTCTTGAGTCAGGTTGTGTATGGTTCAGCTCTGCCCCTTACTGAGGTTTGGCATCAACCCCTCTGTGCCACCATTTTCTCTTCTGTAGAAATGGGTGTGATAATAGTCCCTACTTCATAGTGTGCTGTGAGAATTAAGTACGTTTGTGTGTGTGTGTGTGTGTGTGTGTGTCTAATGCTTAGAACAGTGTCTGACAAATATTAAGTGCTGTGTAAATGTTTGCCATTATTATACTAACTTTATTTAAGTCTGGCCCCCTATGTGCTCAGCTGTGTACTAGGTGCTTTAGACACACTAGCTCATATTATACTCAAGACAACGTTAGTAGGTAGGTCTTCATTTTTAATTTTTGGAAGCCAAGTTCAGTGACTCACCCAAGGTCACATTGTCTGTGGAAACTAGAGTTTTGCCTGCTAAGTTTTGTCCCTGCACCATCCAATGTGGCAGTCATTAGCCACACGTGGCTAATGAGTACTTGAAATGTCAGTCTGAACTGAGATGTGCTTAAGTGAAAAAACATACCAGGTGTTGAAGACCTAGTACAAAAAGAGAGTGTTAAAAGAAACTCATTTATAATTTTATATTGATAACATATAGAAATGTTTCAGATATTTTAAGCTAAATAACATATTAAAATTAATATCAGGTTTTTCTTGTTTAATGTGGCTTCTAGAAATTTTTTAATTTGTTTAAATACATGACTCAAGTAACATTCTTATTGGATAGTGGTTCTCTAGATCAAGCTGCTTCTCTCATTTATTTTTATGTGTATATGTTCAAGAATGTTGTAGAGACAAACATAAAGCGATCAGAGAGTGATGTGGTCGTCTCTGCCTCTGCCCACATTTCTTGAATATGGAGTTGCTCAGGATTTTTTGGAGGCAGAACCTTTTAAGCCTCATCCAAATAGCCCTAGGAAAGAGACATGGCCTCAGATACTCTAAGGGGATAATTACAAGGAAGAAGGTACAGCAGAATAGAGAAAGCTTAATTGCACTCTCTAAATAATTGTTTACAAAGCCAGCCTGTTTATACTGGGACCTTTACCACCTGCCCCTTATTTGTCCACTTTCCCTGAATATAGCCCCACCCCCTGGCCTTTGGGGCCCTCTGCCTCTTCCCTATACGTCTGTGTTCTCCCTGCGGATAAATCACAGCAGAGCCACTAGCTCTGC
This sequence comes from Pteropus medius, assembly GCF_902729225.1. Taxonomy (NCBI): domain Eukaryota; kingdom Metazoa; phylum Chordata; class Mammalia; order Chiroptera; family Pteropodidae; genus Pteropus; species Pteropus medius. The sequence goes on from NW_024353908.1 coordinate 10,556,291, forward strand.
TTCAGAGATCTGAGTGAGCCGCGGGGCGTCACCCTCCTGCCGCCGCTGCTGCTGCCACTCTTCCTTTGTCCACTGCTCAGTGACCTCAGCTTTGTGTAAGGGCCTCATACCCCAACAATGGCAGAGGGTTGAAAGGGGCTTCTTGACTCTCTTGTCCTGCTGAGGACTTTTATTTTTTGTTTTGTTTTAAACATCATGGCCTTCTTCCTGCTCCAGGTTGGAGATCCAGGTTGGAGAATGTGAAACCATTAGTAATAAAAAAGCAATAAAGTTTAGGGCTTTCTGTAATATGTCCATTTTGCTTTAGTGTCATCCTGTGTGCCTTGGTGGAATGAGTTTATAGGAATCATGTAACAAGGTTTTTTCTTTCCTGTTTAATTAAAACTGGGTTTTCAAATCCATGGGAAGCAATAAAGCATTATATTTTAACAGGCTTGCCACGTCTCTGGGCCTAGTTAGTAGAGATTTGCTATGCCAATGCAGTAACTCATTTTGGCCCTGTCTATAACCAGTCTGCCCATTTTCACTCCTCATTTCTCTAAGTAAACTAATTGAGCATCTTGAGGCTGGCCATTGGAGTTACCCTGACAGCCTGGAGTCAACCACTCATTGGCCAGTTTTATTCAAGCAAGTTGTAAGTTCCTTAACAGCCTACGGTCAATAAGTATGAGATTACAATCCCTATAGTTTCAGCCATTCACATGGATGATGAAATTGCAGCATTTCACACCAGCACAAGGAAAACAATTAAAGTATGATGTATTTAAAAGAACAGTGGGCCTACAATGTCTCATGCACCGAGCTCTCCCTCATTGTTCCCCTTATTAAATACAGCACTGCAAGTTTGGATTTTGTGTTCCCAAAGAAATGGAGGCCCCCGTGACTGATGGATCCTGGGGGAGCTGGACCCACTTTGGAACCTGCTCAAGAACATGCGGAGGGGGCATCAAAACTGCTATTCGAGAGTGCAACAGACCAGAGTAAGTCCTAGAACTCATCACTATTATTATTGTGGTAGTAGGAGTGAAAATGCCTAGAGGGAATAATTTAGCTGGAGGCAGATGAAGAGCTCTTTCCAGATTAAGAGATTGGGTGGACTTCCAGGGATACCTAGACCAATGGTATCCAAACTCTATCCCTGGGCACGGCCCCTCTGTATTATTATTTTTCTCCCATGACCCTTTATTATTAAAAGTTTTGTCTACCAAACGGTAGATGCTTCTGTGTTGATTGGCCTGTTTAACAATTTTGACAGTCAGGCATATCTCACTGCCCCTTAGAGCTTGGGATAAAGGTAACGGATTTTTCACAAGAAAGTAAAGAAATTGGACATTTCCATCCAGAGCACAGATAAATGTACTCTTTCCAGTTAGCTCCTGAAATGCTGAAAAGGAGCCACAGACACACTGCCTCCCCCAGGCAGCATTAGCAGATCCCAAGGGACCTGGAACCGCCAGGTCAGGAATTACCTTTGAATCAATCTAATTGTTCTGTAGCTGAGACACCCGAGGTCCCTATTCCACAACCTGAAAGTTTGCAGATTGGGAGTGTCCTGCTCTTCAGGATAATTCTCATTATGTGACCAGGCTAACGTTGTTAGGATTCGCATGTTCAAATAAAGTCTGGGTTTTTTTTTTTCCCCCAGTATCTATCATGGTAGACATGTGTTTGCTGGGGAGACTGTTTACAAGTAGGTTTGAAAAATTGCTATCTTCGTTATGAGGAATGACATCTCATTTTGTATGGATACAAGATGTATAAAGTTTAAAGAAATTGAAAATAATATATGATATTATTGCTACTGAACCTATATAGGCTGGAGACCCCAAGAAATCTTCACAGATCAGGGATAGTTTTTAGATGTATAAACCAACAACCGTTTTTAAGAACCAGCTGCTTTGAGATTATGTAAAATAATTTCACCCAGCAGAACTCTTTTATTTTAAACAGCATACATCAAGAATAGCAGACTGAATTGTAGAGGGAAGCAAGCAGGGAAAGTAGCAGAGTAGGCTGGTACAATACAATAGGATGGTATTGGAGAGCAGTGGAGAGACCAAGTGCATGGTGCTGCTCAGATCTAGGTGATTGTTCACAGGCAGGAAAAAAGGCCTACTATTGACAAAACTTCCAAATTTTTTATAAGAAAAAGCTGAGTTGTGTGAACCAAAAAGAACATAGTTATAGGTCACTGTTGCAAGACCTGGTCTAAATAATTACTCTGCAGTACAAATCACAGATATGATCAATTTATTTTGATACATTTTTGTTCACAGTCCAACATTTAGTTCACTTCCACATGTTATTAATCTCTACAGAAGACAACTAAGGAGCTATAAGATAAAGATTCTGATTCATAAAACTAACACTATCATTATGTATATAAGTTAATAAACATTAATTTTTCATAGAGCCTATATTTAGTATTCATTTTTTTAAATAATAGTATATAGTACATGTTTTTTAAAATTCAGACACAAAAGTATATGATATAAAAATTCTTATCATTGTTATTTCTAACCCTCAGTTACTCCCCACGAAAAATAACTGCTGAAAAATAATTTGATGTATATTCTTTCAAACTTTTAAAAAAGATTATAGATGTTATATCTATTATATAAAATAAGTACCAAACAAAATAGGGATCACAGTATATATAGTTTTGCACCTTGCTTTTTAAAATCAATTATATCCTAGTAGCTATTTGTATTGTTGAAGCTTTAAAATAAAACATTTTAAGCTAACAGCAAATATGAACTTTTTAAAAATTAAAAACTATTGAGTGGTTACGTTGAGCCTAAATATTATTATTATAGTAAGCTATATTATCATGAGGATATGGATATTGCAAAAAGCGCTTTTGAAATGTTGGCTCAAGAATATTTTATATAAAAGAAGTGTTGGGTGGTTTTGTTGTTTTTTTCGTTGTCATCGTTTTAAGTCTTAGAACAATTCTAGAAGTAAGGTGGAAAGTGGAGAGAGATAAATCACTCTGTAATTGCAATGGGCCAGACAAAGAAAATCACCCCTGTAAAGATCTCAGCGGGAAAGGATCTTGAGCTTCAAAGTGAAGTGAAGATCCTCTCAGTCAGAAGTTAGGAACCAATCATTAAAGACTTCAGTTAGAGGTCCTTGTCCTTGCTGTTTGCTGTGGGAGGTTTTAAAATAATACAGTCCACCTAGGTGACTCTCTGCACTGGCATCATTCATTAAAACTCCTCTAGGTTATTTGCTGTTTGGGATGTCCCTGTGAATTTACAAAGGAATCTTCCTCTGAAAACCGAGTTTACCGTGGCACTGGGGAAGTCAGTTTGACAAGAGAAAGGGACACAAAAAGGGGAAAATCAGATCCAAATCTCTGTTTAAAAGCTTGTTGAGAGAAATTCACAGAGCAGATGGTTTATTATGTAGAACGTGGAAGTGGTTGCTGTCTTGATTCTTAAAGAGTTTAAGGGGAGTAGGCCCCCTCTCACTGGCAACATGCCTCTTCTGGGTTTGAGGAACCCTTAGAGTTTAATGTTATTTCTATTTTTTTTTTTTTTGTAGGCAACCCTTGGTTGACCTCACAGATTGCAAGCACCTTGTCAGTTTACAATCCCTTATTTTTTAAGCCTACAGCACCTGGTCTTCTTAGGTGGTCTCCCATCCAGGTACTAGCCAGGCCTGACCCTGCTTAGCTTCCAAGATCAGACGGGATCCGGCTTGTTCAGGGTAGCATGGCCGTAGACTAGAGCTTCATTCTTAGAATCCAAGGCTGTCTCTCTTAAGAACACTGGATTGCTTCCCCCGCCCCCCCGCCCCCCGCATTACTCATTAGATTCGGGAATGTATTTATTACTGTTAAAATGTATAGCTGAAACTCATTGGATTTCGTTAACCAATGTCGCCATTAAAAATAATTAATTAAAAAGAAAAAAAGAAGTATTTATTTAACATCCAGATACTTTATGCTGTATTTTTAGGGTTTTTTTCCCCCCTGGAAAGCATAAAAGCTAAAAAAGAAAAGTAGCCTTGCCATGTACATGGGATTATACTGTACCCAATGAGCAAGCTATGTACAACCATATGCTTTCTAATTTTGGTCAAAAAAAGATGAGCTCATATTCTGGTTTGTAAGGATAGTCCCAGTTTATATCTCTTATCCTGAAGAAGTTTAATAGCTCCCATTTTCATTTTCAAAGTTTCCTGGATGGGACAATTAATTATATGGTAACCTGATCTATAAGAAATATATCATAGAGTAAAGTTTTAAATTAGAACCACCAAATTATAACTTAGAGTACCACAACATGACCAGTGTTGGAACTAGAAGGTGCATTATCAGGCCGGTGGGCCCTGTACTTGTTATTTTGCACTCTAAATTTGGCCCTCAGCATGCTGGTGGCTGGAACAAAATGGTTTATAGAATTGTTATGGTCTATCAAAATAAAAAAAAGATCAAGCCAGTTCTTTAGGAAAGGCAAAGTATTTCTCTCTTCTAGTGCTTCTATTTATCTTTGAAATTAGGAGGTAGGTTAAATTTTTAAAAATAATAATAAACTCCTAAGTTTGAGAAAAAACAAGACTGTGAACTGGACATTTCGCATTTAGGTTTTCACCATAGCAACTGCTTATAAAATGTTACATAAAAGAAAGTAGACATATGTCTTTTTCATCGAAGAAAGCTAATCTCTCATTTGGCTGTAAAGCATTGCAGCAAAGGTGTTTTTCTGTTTTTTTGTTTTGCTTTGTTTTGTTTTGTTTTGTTTTGTTTTTTTGTTTGTTTTTTTGAGGCACTAGGTTGGATGAACTTATTTTGAAATGTCAAGAGTTGGCTACTGGGGGAGAGTCATTAACTGATGAATTAATATCCAGTCCCATAGACAGCCCCATGTGGCAGGATCATTAATGGTTGCTAGTACAGCTCCCTGGCCCATCCCATCGAATCCCTGAATAGCCTTTCAGCACCCTCTGCAGTTGGCCACTAGGCCCCTACCAATCTTAGGAAATATACTACTTTCTGGGGCTACCTATTGTATCATTAGAAATTTCTTCCTTATGTTAACCCTAAACTGCCTGCCCTACCTCATTGTATGTAAACATAGAAGTTGATACTGTTTAAACCTATTTGCAGTCTAAAAGTTCGCTTTCCTTGAGGGTAGAATGCACCTGTGATGATCTTCGCAAAAATGCCTTCACCGTTGGCCATGCAGCATCGCAGATTTTGCGTGTGTGTGTGTGTGTGTGTGTGTGAATGGGCATGGTTGTATAATATGTGCTTGAAAGAAAGATTCAGGTCAGCTATGCTGAATATAGTTACTCTCACAGTGATTAATCTAGTAATTTCCTTAAATCCTTTCCATTCTTATTTGACATGCAGTATTTTTAAAGGATCTTAATAGTTGGAAAATGTGGTTAATAATTTTTAAAGTTGCATTTCCTATAATTTTCAGTATTTTCCTACATGGAAAAAATTTAGCCTACCCAGCTAAATTACTAAATTATAAAATGAATTTTTTCCATGCTGAAAGGTAAGTTAAGTTGACTAAAGCCTTCCTCATTACACAGTACAGGCAAATCAGGCAGAGATCACCTTGTGTAGGATTTAAGATAAGCTATATATTTCAGAACGGCAAATTAATGTTTATTAACCAAATATAGTCTGTCTTTATATAAAAAGCGAATAAGGTCATAGAATGAGTTTTGATATGAAAGAGGCCTATTTCAAGAGAGGCAACATGGGAGAGAGGCCAGATCATGAGCTTAGGGTCACAGAGACCTGGGTTAGTGTCAGCCAGCGCATCTCTTAATTGGCATGTAACCTTGCCAGGTTACTTAACATTTCTGACCCCAGTTCAAACAAAGGTTCAGAAACAAGAATGTCACTACCTATCTCACAGCATGGCTACGTACAGTCACAAGAATAGCTCAGGGATCAGCAAACTTTTCCATAAAGGAGTATTTTTCCTGTAAAATATTTCATAAGTGTTTTAGACTTCAAGAATCATAGGATCTCTGTCCCAACTATTCAACCTTGCTGATATAATAAGAAACATACGTAGCCAATATGTAAAAAGTGGGTGTAGCTAGGTTCTATTAAAACTTTATTTATGAACACTGAAATTTGAATTTCATATAATTCTTATGTATCTTAAATTAAAATTTTTTTTCCTAATTATTTTAATTATTTTAAAATATGAGACCCTCGTAATAGCTAAACGTTTACTGTGTGGCAGGCTTCGTTCAAGTACTTTGATGTATTAACCCAGTTAAGACTCAGCCTTATGAAGTAGACATCAACATCATTTCCCTTTTACAGGTAGGGAAATAGGCTTAGAGAGATGAAGCGACTTGCCTAAGATGGCATTGTTATTAAGTGGCAGGGCTGGGATTCAAACCTTCTCTTTCTAGGGTCCATCTCTTTAACCCTCAGCCATATGACCTCTCACATAGAGTGCTTTCTATGTGTTGTTTATTAAAAAAATGTAATTTGTAAAAATAAATCGCTAAATGCTACTTGCCATTTGATAGTGGTCAAAGCAAGCCAACGTGGAAAGAGTTGCCATTTGAAGGGAAGCCACCTACAACTATTAACTATTTGCAGCCCAAAGAACTACTGTATTTGATCAATTATAAGAGTCAGCTCAGAGTCATTATGTATGTAAGAGAACCTAAAGAAAAAAATCAGCTTTTAAAAAATTTTATTGTCAAGGAGAAAGAAATATGAATTACTTTTAGGCAACAAATAAATTATCAATCCACCATAGTTGGGACATTTAAAAAGAAGACTCGCAAAGATCATTTCAATTTGAGGAAAAAATCAAGGAGGGTTTTCCCTGGAGCACATTTAAAACAAGTTTTACCTGAACAGCTATATGGGCATGATCTATTATTCATGTGTAACCTGATATTTTATGCATAAGACTGGGGTGCCCTGATACTGAGAGAAGAGCTTGGTATCCAGGAAACCAAGGCTGTATCTCTAAATGCCATCAAAAAAAAAAAAAAAAAAAAAAGAAAAAGAAAAAGAAAGAAAAAAGAAGAAGAAGAATCAGAAGAAGAAGAAGAAGAAGATGATGATGATGATGATTCCGGAATAATAGTTCCTGAATTGTGTAGCAGAAAGAACACAGAGAAAAAAACTGGAAAACTTGAATTCCAGTTCTGTCTCTGTTCTTTTATTAGTTGTGTGACCTTGGGCAAAATACTTCTCTGAACCTCCTGTTTCTTGGTATAAAAGTACCTCAGCCTTTCTCTTGGGTGAGCACGAGTGAGTTTTGGCTAGTCAAATGCACAGTGCAGATATAAAACTTATGGGCTTAATTGTATTTAATGGGGAAACAATCAGACATAGATGCTGCTGTGTTTATGTGCCACCCCAAGATGCAGTCTTCTTCATAATAAATAACAGTAAATATTTATTTACCAGAATCCTTGCTAAGCTTCTCGGATTCATAATAAACCCTTTAGGGGCACAATATCCTCTCTGCTTTACATATATAGGGCAGAGCTCAGAGAGGCCAGGGAGCTTAAACGAAAGTGTCCCGTTTGTAACCGCAAAGCCTATGCTCTTACCTTACTCTACAAATCTTTGATCAAGGGAACACATTTACAACTATCACGCCACATGGCCCTCCCTAGACTTGGGCACTCTGCACAAGCACTGAGTCTTGCCTCACAATGCAGACTGTGTTGTAGCTCAGATTTGGTACTCAAACGAACTGCTGAATTAGAGCAGATTAGATTGGGAGTGCTCACATATAATATCATAGTAGTGATATAACTATCATAGTAGTTAACATTTCCGGCATCTACTGAGTGCACTTATTTTAGAGGAGAAAACTGAAATGCAGGGAGACTAAGAACTCTGTCAAAGGTCACACAGTGAGAATAAGGCCAAGACTAGAACACAGGTCTAACTCTTACCAGCTCTGCTAGGCTGCCTCTCCTGTATTGTATGGGCTTGGATACATTTCCCGTTCCCTCAAGGCCTGGTTTAAGAGAACAAAACAAAAATCATTTCTTATGGTCCAGATTACCCCGAAAGATTCATTCTGGAGAAGAAAGATGGAAAGGTTTGAGAGGTGTCCTAGGGTAGCAGTGAAATCTGAGCTGCTCTAGCCCTGAGTGGGTGAGCCAGACTTCCTATGATTCTGTGATCTTCCAGTTTCCATGATGAATTTGGCAAGCTGTTGACTGCTGGGAGATGTGTTGTATAATTTACTCTCTGGGACACATCTGGAAAATACATGTACGGGTTGCATGCAGAGATTAAATTTGCACTGTGATGCTTTGCAAGGCATACTGTTGTCACACAAAAGTTAATGAAACCAATACGCTCTCTCTTGCTTCTCTTATTAACTTAGTCAAAATACAGGAATATTCCCTTTATTCTATCTTGTTTGTAAAGCAAAACAAACAAAAGCAATGGTATTGGAGGGCAGCGAGGAGGGAAAGAACGAATCAAAGTGGAATGGCAAAGGTTTAGGATGGTTTCTCATGAAAATATCATGGTGGGAAAGGTAGGCAAGGAGCATTCTCGCTACTCATCTGTCCCTTTCGCCTTCTGCATTTTTAAAATTGGAGGACTGCGAATGTTTAGGAGAAAGTGGAAGAAAATGTCCTAATAGATTCCAGCTTTGTGTTTCATACTTCAAGTTACATGCTCTAACATTTTATCCTCAAAACAGCCTTACCAAAGTAGCACCTTGCCGTTTTAGAGATGAGAAGGAATGAGACTCAAGGAGGTTAAGTGACTTACTTGCTCAAGGTTATACACTTAATGGTGTTCAAGGCAGAGTGCAAACCCAAATTTCAGAGCCCTTGTCCTTTTCTCAGTCACCAGGCACTTCAAATTTGCTTCCCTTGAAGGCAGGAAGCCGCACATAAGAGAGCAATGTGGGGAGAAATACTTTATAATACAGTGTATGTGTATTTTTTCCTTTACCTTTTTTCAGGCCAAAAAATGGTGGAAAGTACTGTGTGGGACGTAGAATGAAATTTAAGTCCTGCAACACAGAGCCGTGCTTCAAGCAGAAACGAGACTTCCGAGAGGAACAGTGTGCTCACTTTGATGGGAAGCATTTTAACATCAACGGTCTCCTTCCAAACGTGCGATGGGTCCCTAAGTACAGTGGAAGTAAGTGTATCCGGGGGTAGTGCCCACGGTTGGCAGGCTGGTGTGGTGTCCAGGCACAAAAGTCACACCGCATTGTATTTTTCCTCCCTAGTTTTGATGAAGGACCGGTGCAAGTTGTTCTGCAGGGTTGTAGGGAGCACAGCCTACTATCAGCTCCGAGACAGAGTGATAGATGGGACTCCTTGTGGCCAGGATACCAGCGACATCTGTGTCCAAGGCCTTTGCCGGGTAAGTCCCAGATGGTGTTTTCATCACGCTGTTGTCTTGCTAAGCTGTCATGGCTTTCTTGGCTGAGGAACAGCTGCTAATATCTCCAGGGAAGTGGTTCTCAGAGTGGGGTCCCCAGAGCAGCGTCAGCATCACCTGATTCTGATGCACGCCAAAGGTTGTGAACCACTGCTCTGGGTTTTTCTTTATATTCTCAGCCTCTCTGTGGGCCTGCACAAAACCTCCCCGTGAAAATGTAATAATTTTCACACACATTCCTTTACTGTAACCTCAGTGCTTAGGGTTAAACCCAAATACTCCCTGATAGCAACTTCTAGATCGAATAGCTCTGCTCCAGAAAGATGTCATCGGGAAGAGCTGGCCTCACTCAGAAGTATCTTACTGATTTTAAGCAGGATAGCTTCTACCGGAGACATACCTGTTATTTACTTTGAAAGGGGAAATCAATCTGGCTGACGGTAAAGTATCAGAGAAGGGATTTCTCAAGGGCTTTATACCATTTCACTGTTCTCACCAGTCAGAAATCATTCCTAGTGCAACAGCAAGGCTATGAGATGATATATTTGTTCCTTGCATGTTCGAGGCAAATTGGAGTTCTTAATTAGGATTTGGTTGAAAGAGCCCCTGCAAGCTTCACTCACTTCCCGACTCAACAGCTAACAGTGCAAATTGTCTTGTCAGTCCATTTTAATGCAACACATTAAGTTTCTCTTCAAAGACTAGTTCAACAAATTGACAAGAATGTGAAATCTGTCCTCCTGGGCTTCTTGTTGTTGCTGGTGTCTTTCGGAGACCTCAGTCTACACTGCTGCATTTCATTAAGATGTGAAGAAATTCAGGAGGCTTTTTGGAGTCTAAAGATTCAAACTAGTATTCTGTAGCCGTGCTTTGCCCTCCATTCATAGTCATTATTTAAACATAGAGGATTTGGCATCAAATCAAATTTTCCAACTTCTCTTGAAAAATTGGGAAGTGTTAGTCCTGGACTCCTGCTACTACACAGTGGCAGGAGCCTGAAGTGGACAGTGGCTGCTCACTTAAGATGGGATGTGAGCTCGTTAATTGGATACAGTCCTCACTGCTCCTTTTTCTTCCCAGTCCTGAGCGATTTTTTTCATTTACTCCACTTATTTGTAGACCAGTGCTTCTCAAACTTTAATTTTTGTAGATGTAGCACCTAAGGAGCTGGTTAACATGCCAGATAAGCTACTCTGATTCAGCAGATCTGGGGAGGGAGATTGAGAATCTGCATTTCTGACAGCATCAGGGATGCCTATGGCTGCTAGTCCACAGACCAGATTTTCTATGGCAAGTTTGAGTTCTCAACCCTTGCAAGTTTAGAGACTTAACTTTCTTGTAATTTTGAATGCACATCATGCAAAGAAACACATTACTTTCCATTTTATAATCTCTATAATACTTATCATTTATTTCAAATGTTTTCTTTTTAAAAGCAAGCTGGATGTGATCATGTTTTAAACTCAAAAGCCCGAAGAGATAAATGTGGGGTTTGCGGTGGTGATAATTCTTCGTGCAAAACAGTGGCAGGAACATTTAATACAGTACATTATGGTAAGAATCTGTCCCTTAGAAGCATGGGAAAGAAAATGGTCAAAGTTTAAAAATTGTTCACCGTATGTAACATGTAAAAAGTAATCATGTCAAGCGTAAAATCAGTCTTGTTAAAGTACATTACCCATCTGGCCAAAAGGCACCTAACAGTGATAGTCATATTATATTTCTTTGTTGCCCACATTTTATTCCATGCTTAGAGAACATGAACCATGCTACAGAATGCTGAATTTCTGCTAAATTTTTTCAGGTTACAATACTGTGGTCCGAATTCCAGCTGGTGCTACCAGTATCGATGTGCGGCAGCACAGTTTCTCAGGGAAATCAGAGGATGACAACTACTTAGGTGAGATGGGTGCCCCCCGCCATATGCAGGTGATCTGGTTCTCTGGAGTAGTTGGCAGATACCAACTACATCCTTCCTCTATTGCACATGAGGAGCTTTCAGATGTCATGTATTTTCATAAAAGAAGTTGATCTCGAAATTCATCGCTTTATTTCTCCCTCATATCTATACCCTCAGAGTACTGATTTAAGAGTCATGTAGTTATACTAGTCAATATTGAGGGATTTACTCTGGGTCTTAGAAAATAGAAAGCCCCTAAATCAAATTTTGGAAGTGCTTGCCTTGTAAGTTTAGCATAAAATCATTGCTCTTTGAGTCTGTTTTTAAAAATCTGTCCTATGGATAAATGACTTGAAAATGTTTTATTAGAGGTATTACTTGACTTAATTTTTATGTTATCGACTCTAACCAATAGCCGACAACTGGTGGACTTATTCAATATTTCATTACACCTGATCATTCAAAAAGGTTCTATAGTAGCAATGTTTTTCTCATGTCATTACTAGAATGGCCTACCTTGTTACTCTATAGATTCTTCATCCTTCTCTCAACATGCTCAGGCATATGATTAATTCATGTCTGTTCCTTACATTTAAACCACAACACACCAACAACCCCGTGTTCATTTTCAACAGTTTGCTCAGCCCAGTCCCACTTTAATTTATTATTCCGTAAACTGCAATAAGTGATTATGAAATTTGCCCAACCATTTTTAATTAAAAGAAGGACATGGGGAATGGGGTCATGACTGAAAGGGATTCAGCTGGTCACCTTGTATAACCAGACTCCTTCTAGCCATGAAAAGCAGCACAACTTGCACTCAGATCTAGAGGAAATCAGGGCAGTCTTGCTAGGCAGTCAACTTTTAAGAAAAATGAATGTACTAATGTACTTTCTCTCATATTATCCAGACAGGAACTCTATTTATCCATCTTAATATAACCTCTACATAGAGACTTACTCCAAACATTTGGACATATTGAGCTGGTAAATGAGGATTCATTGAATCAAATTAGAATCTGTGTATCTTGGAATGTCTGCATGAAATCCTTCATAAAGTAGACAATGATCTTTTAGTTAAGCATGCTAATCAAGTATAATCAAGTATAATCAAGTATAATATTTATACATGACTCTGTTATAGCATTTTCTGCAGCGTATCATAATTCATCAATCAACCGTTTATTTACTACAGGCACTGTTCTGGGCATAATGAATAAGAGAACAAAAAAAAATAAAAATCTGTTTTCTGGGTACTTACTTTTTAGTGTGAGTCAATAGACAATAACTTTATAAACCAGCAGTCTATATACCATTAGACGATGATAAGTGCTATTAGAAAATACAGCCACATACGGGAAATTGAGATTTTGAGGGAGGAGTTGAAATGTTTGAAATGTTGCAAGAGATAACAAGATACCTGGGTGGAAAGCATTTCAGGCAGAGGAAATAGCCAGTGCAAAATCCTTGAAGGAGGAGCAGGTCTAGATTGTTCTAAGAATAGAGGGAGGCCAGTATGGCTGGATCTGAGTAAGCACAGAGGAGAGTCCTAGATGGTTAAACAGGTATCAGGACTAGATCTAGATCTGAAAGGGCCATATAACCACTGAAAGGATTATACTCTAAGAGACATGGGGAGCTAGTAGAGATTTTAAGCCGAAGAATAACATATAATCATATTTATATTTTCAAAGGAGTGCTGTAGCTTTATGTCGAGAATAGATGGTGGGGGAAGGGTACAGGGTAGAAACAAGAAAACTGGTTAGGAATTTATTACAATAATCCATGCGAGAGATGCTGGTGGTTTGACCCTATGTGGGAGCCGTGGAAGTGTGGAGCGTGGTAAAATTCTGGATATCTTTTGAAGGTGGAGGCATCATGATTTGTTGACGGATTAAATATCATATGTGAGAGAAAGAGAAGGTGACGCCAAGGTTTTGACCTGAGCGACTGAAAGGCTGAAGTTGCCATTAATTGAGACAAAACCACTTGTTTATTATTTTTCCATATGACCACTCGTGTTTTAAGGTCGGATACTCTATCTTTATAACTTTAGCTCCTCTTGTAAAGCCTACACATGATGCTAGGTACATGCTGAATTGTTGAACAACTATTGCTCATGCTGCCTTTACTGAGTACCTACTACGTGCTCAATGGGGGATGGGGTTATTACGGAAATAGACAGAATCGTTTCTTTTTTAAAAGATCATAAAGTCTTACTTGGAATCATTTACTCAGTGTCTGAATCAGCTTTCCACATCCCAGATATCTAAATGAGTGGTAACTTTATAAGACCAGTTAACAAAGTTCTTGGGGACTCTTTTCAAATTGGTTTTTGGCAATCCCACATTTCTCATTCCACCATTGTGTAAAATGGGTCAAGCATTTTTCTTCATGCGCTGGGTTATAAATTTGAGCATGTGACTGCTGTGGCCTTACTACTTCCTAATTAAATCCAGCAGCATTGCATACAACTTCCTTTATGAATTAATTTCCTGAGAGCTGAAAGCCATGCTGACCTGCTCCTTTCTTCTCCTGGAAAGGGAGAGGATTCTCCTGTATTCTTCCCCTTCTCGGAAAAATAATCTCCTTCCAAGTAGTGGCCTCGATTCAATTCAACTTCATCAGCAGGTCATGCGCCTGAACTGAGGAGGGCCTCCCGATAACCTTTTATTCTTCACTGGAAGTTTATTCATCTCCTTCTGAAGAGTGAAAGCAAAATTAAAGATTTGTCATCTGGGGCAAGCAGTCTGAGACAGTCATGGCTATAGTGGAATATTATGGTAAAGTCACCTGTTGGCAAAGGAACGTCTCTCTGGACACACATGAAAAGTGCGCAAGCGTAGATGGCAAGTCACAGTTCACTGAGTGTGAAAGTCGAGACCTCAGAGCCTTTGAACCCTGCAGTGGTTTCTTAACAAGTTAGGATGAATACGATGTCATCAGATCTGGCATGTGTAAATGTTTACTCCTGGCTTAACGGAAGGTGCGGTAAATACTCTAAGAAGGTTTAAAATCCCACAGTTGAGTTTTGCTCGAGTCCAGTGCCAGCTGTTCCATGCTAAGCAATCTTCATCCTTATTTCTCATATTTTTTTAAAGGTCAGCCAAGCCATACTCTTTCCGCATTTTTCGGTGAGGGAGCAGTTTCCAGGAGAGAGGGCCTTTGTAGCAACCCAGCTCTGATGGGTGAAATGGGGGGGAAACCAACCCAGGAAATTAGCTCCCCTAATCGCATTAGTGGGAGGTTGGGCAGTAGACTGTTGTTTTCAGGAAACTATTTGTTTCACAAGGTACCGAAGCAGAAAGGCTCCCTGTCAAAGGTCGTCCTTTCACATAGACCCCTCCCTCCTGTTGGGTTAAAGCCAAGCTGCTCCTAGTGCCACCATGTTTGTATTTCTTTAGGAGAAAAAGGAGCCATTTCCGTGATACTTTTTTTGTCTCCAGTACACTTAGCCCTCGATTAGTTGTGGCAATGAGAAGACAGGAATCAATTCAGTTCAAGATAAAGCAGGAACTTTATTTCACCTGATGATTCCTATCTCATTCCCTACTGTCTTCTGGGATAAGGAGCATGCAGTGAAGGGTGAAATGGTCAAGGCAGCATAAGCATGAAAGGAAGCCTGGAGACATTGGAAAGGAGCCCCAGAATTCACCTAGAATAAACGATTGCTCTTTGAATACAGCAAAACTAATCGCTTAATTTACAGAACTGGCCTTGCGACATCTCATTTTCTCCCTTTGGGTGAAACATCAGTTGGGTAGCTAGCAGGCAACTTCGCTTTGAAAGAACTAGGTGATTTCATTGGCAGTATATCCTGCCATCACCGTGTAGGTGACTCACATTAGGAGGCAGCCTCAGGATGCCTGAGGTGCCATGGAAACAACCTCATCTCCAATCAGTGACCCACTGAAACTCCTGCATCTTGCATGGCTGGTGAGTCTCACACGGCAGGAGCTGCACGGGAGATAAAGTTGTCACAGGTTTACACTGACAAAGAAACAGTTATGTGTCCGAAAGCACTCTGTTCTCCGTGTCATGAATGTCAGTTCAAGCAATCAATCCTTCTTTCACCGTCCTCAGCACCTACTATGGGCTGAGACACTTCTTAGCCTTATAAAAGTGCAATTTTAGATGGTTGCTTTATTAAAGGGGCTCATACAGTCTAGCAAAACAAATAATTTAAGTTTTTTTTAAAAATCCATAGCTAAACGTATTTGGTTTCTACTTGTACATAAGAGAAAGAATGCATGAATTCATTTGCTCATTTAACAAGCAATTCTTTACTTCTTTCTTGGAATACATTAGTGATTAACAGGCTTTGGAGACAAACTTCTGTGGTGAGAATTCACTTGGACCCTGGAAAGTATTTTACTAATATTTAAGTCGTGCTTTTCTCATCCATAAATTAAGCATCTATAAAGGTATGATAGGGAGAGAGTCCATTTAAAGGCATTCTGATCTGCCAAGAACGGAAGGCTATGTGTACTATCGTGTTTAATGTTCCTAGCAATCCTATGAAAAATCCATTATACAGAAGGAGAAACTGAGGTTTAGAGAGGTTAAATAGCTTACCCAAGATCGCACAAATAGAAAATGGGAAGCATTGGAATCTTTATTGGTCTGACTTCAGGCCCTACACCCTCAACTACTTCGCTTTACTTTCTGTGGAAAACTGTATGGCTGACCTGACCCGCGGGTATATGTAACTGAAAATGGAGGTTTATCAGTGGAAATGAATGGTGAGGCTGGACAAATAGGTAGGTCAGTGTAAGTTTTGTAAAGCCACAGGAAAGTTGTGCTAAGGAATTCGAACTAAATTCTGTAGGTAGTAGGGACTACGAAAGAATTTTGAGCTAAGAAGAAGCAGCCAAGATTTTAGAGGTTTTTTTTTTTTTAATCTTTCTAAAAGCACTTTTCCTGTATCACCACATTCTTCCCCACTATTTCAAATGAAGGCATCTTATTCTTCCCTAGGGCCAAGATGGGGCTTACATGGGTGGGAATTCTGGTAATTAAAGTGCTGGATTAGGGACAGAATTCAATGTGATTAATTCCTGATCCTGCAAAAGAGTAGTCCTTGCATCAGGACAGTGTTCAATTGAATGAACTCTGTGAGGTTCACCTGTCCAAGAAAATAAGAACCCTGCTGCCACTGAGCTACAAAGAATATTCAGAGCTTCATCCCCTTTAATCTTCACATAAAGGTACAATACTTACTCTCCCTAAATCCTCTAAACCTCTTCTACGTCCATATGGCTTCTGGCCTACACGGTAAAAGACAGTGCACTACCTGCATCAACGAAAGACAGGTTAGAATCTGGCAAATACTTAAGACATTTTGGCCACTCCCCATCCCACAACCAAGACGGATGTCATTAAAATGATGCCCAGACATGATGCTGCCAATGACTTCTGCTCTGCGTAGTTTCTTGACATTGGCACCTGGGGTAAAACCTGTTTGCTATCCATGAGTTAATTTCCACATTTTCTTTCCTCACCTAAATACATTTCAAGGGTCCCCTTCCTGCTGAGATTTGCTAATCCTGTACAATTTACAAAAGGTAAGGAGGTCTTCTGCTAGTGTTTCGTTCAGAGCCGAAATGTTTAATAGTTCTGATTAATTGAGTGCCTATTTTATGTCCAGCTCACTACTTAGGAGGATTCATTATTCAAGGAATAGGGTTACTGGGGAGAAAAAAATAGTGGTATTTAAAAACAATATTCTAATAAATACTAGGGGGAACGATCTGATAGGGATTTGACCTTGAGAAGTTAATCAAAATGTATGAAAATAAATTTATTTTTCTTATGTTCAACGAAATTGTTTTAATTTCAATCATGCCCAGGTTTTTAGAATGGCGAAGAAAGCAATTGATAAATATTTTTGCCTAAATTTTCCAGTCAAGACATACGATAGCAGAGCAGTACATTTCTCACTGAACATTTGAATTTAACACTAAACTCTGAGACAGAGTCATATTTATAAAAACTTTCTGGGGCTTTATTCACTTTCTCAATACTCTTTCCTGACACTTTGATAAATATATTACTCCTTCTCAAAGCAGCTGTCATCTCATCTTCCTTGCCAATTTTCTTTCCTTAAGTTTTTAGCTAACTCTGTCAAGTTCTCTGTTGGCCAATATTTTGGCACTTAACTCAATAACGTTCTCTAACATTACTTTTTCATCTTCACTGATTGTTTTATCTTTTGCAAGATGTGTAGTAGATTCATTCATTCTTCCAAAGAAAGTATTTATTGAGCACCTACCAAGTGCTCTTTCAGCAGCTGCGGTATAGTAGTGAATAGGACAGTCCCCAAATCCTTGCCCTCATAGGGCTTACATTCTTGTTAGGAGAGAGAGAGCATAAATAAAGTGCTGTCTATGGAGAGAAACTAAGGTGGGAAATGGGATCTGTGCTGGCAGTGGGAAGGGGGCTGCTGTTTTAAGAATAATGGTCTGGGTTGGTATATTTTATTGTTTAACAAATTATCTCAAAACATAGTGGCTTAGAACAACAATTATATACTATCGCCCAGTTTGTGTGTCAGGAATTTGGGAGCAGCATACCTGGGTGTTTCTGACTTGAGGTGTCTCATGAGGTGGCAGTCAAGACTTCAGTTAGGACTGTGATCACAACTGAAAATTTAACTGGAGCTTGCGGATCCGCTTCCCAGGTGCCTCACTCAGACGCCGTTGGCAGAAGACTTCAGTTCTTCACTGCTATTTGCAAGAGGCCCCTCAATGGGGCTGCTTAGATATCCTTACAACATGGCAGCTAGACAGTCAAGGACAAGAAAGCCAGAAGTGCAGTGCCTTTGACCTAGACTTGGAAGTCACACTGTCATTTCCACCGTGTCCTAATGATTACACAATCAGTGCTATTCGGTATGCGAGGAGATGACGCAGGATGTAAATCCCAGGAGGCAAGGATCATTGGGCCCATACTGGAAGCTGGGTACCACAATGGGCCTCACTGAAAAAGTGGCATTTGAGTATCATATTGGCCATAGATTTTCAGGTTTCAACATCTGTCAAACAAAGAATAATAACAAAGATTCAATAAGCCCAACTACATCTAATATAGAGAGAGATATTTGGGCTCCAATTTTGTACACATTTTCAAGTCATAACACTTTTTCTTCCACCTATAATCTTATAACTGTGGGGCTTGTATAACCAACCCTAGGCAATTAGGATGCTTATATTATATTTCACTTAATTTTGACAGGCACCTTGAAGGGTATTTGAGTCCATGCCTATTTGGCTGAAAAGTCCACGCTCTTTACAGTCTGACTCTCTGCTGATCAAAATGTTATTTGATATTTCAAATAGCGAGTCATTGGCAGAAATCAGTGACTATTGTCTTTTCTCATCTATAGCTTTGTCAAACAGTAAAGGTGAATTCTTGCTAAATGGAGACTTCGTTGTCACAATGTCCAAAAAGGAGATCCGCATTGGGAATGCCGTGATAGAGTACAGTGGGTCTGACAACATAGTAGAGAGAATTAATTGCACAGATCGCATTGAACAAGAACTTTTGCTTCAGGTAAAATCTTGGCCATGAGCCCACAACCCTTTTCTTTCACTCGGAATTACCAGACCTACAAACATCCTCTCCATTTTGTTTGCACATCCCAGGTGTTGTCGGTGGGGAAATTATACAACCCTGATGTGCGCTATTCTTTCAATATTCCAATTGAAGACAAACCCCAGCAGTTTTACTGGAACAGTCATGGACCCTGGCAAGCATGTAGCAAACCCTGCCAAGGTATGAGCTTTTAGACTGAATTTGGGAGATTTGAGGTATTCTTCTTGTTCGTTTTCCCAGTTTTATTGAGATATAATTGACATTATAATATTGTATAAGTTTAAGGTGTACAATGTAATGATTTGATGTATTGTAAAATGATTACCATCATAAGTTTAGTTATCATCCATCACCACACATAATTACAATTTTTTTTTTTGTAATAAGAACTTTTAAGATCTACTCTCAGGAATTTTCAAATATGCAATATAGTATTGTTAACGATACTCACCATGCTGTACATTACATTCCCAGGACTTATTTATCTTATGACCAAAATTTTGTAGCTTTAACCATTTTCAACCCATTTTGCCCAACCCCCACCCCCACCTCTGGCAACAACTAATCTGATCTCTGTTTCTATGAGTTTGGTTTCTTTTTTAGATTCTGCATGTAAATGAGATCATACAGTTCTTCTTTCTCTGACTGACTTATTTCACTTTGAGGTATTTTTAATTTTTTTTTTAAAGAAAGAGCCAAATACATGCAATTTCTAAAACTTTCTGTCTGCATGCATTCTCTAATCTCCGTTCTCTGAGTCTGTCTTGTCACTTTTGGCTAGCAAATTAAGCTTTTTAAGATATTCAGGATCTTTTAGTTTCCTCATTCTAAGAGGTTCACATGTAGTTGTATTATATGTCATTTATTTTGTTTCCTTTTGTCTAAATTAGGGAAAGGCAAACAACAGCCAGTGGACCAAATTCACTGCCTGCTTTTATAAATAAAGTTTTATTAGAACACGACCACACCAATTTTTTACAGGAGCAGCTGCTTTTGCCCTGTAATGGCAGAGTTGAGTAGTTGCAACAGAGATCATATGGCCCACAAAATCAAAAATATTTATTATCTATCCCTTTACAGGAAATGTTTGTCAATCCCTGTTCTAAATAGTTTATGGAATAGGTTACTCTGTCTGAATAATTTTTTTCCTTCCTGCGTAGGGGAAAGGAAACGAAAACCCATTTGTACCAGGGAATCTGATCAGCTTATAGTTTCTGATCAAAGATGTGATCGGCTGCCCCAGCCAGGACCTATTACTGAACCCTGCGGCACGGATTGTGACCTGAGGTAAGGCCAGTGTTTCTTCATGGTCTTTACTACTGAGCTGTGAGGGTCTTGTAAGAGGTCTCTGAATGTGAGGAGCAGAAGGAAGGAATGTTGGTCTTTAGTGCCCCTTCCTTGTATTTCTGTGAAAGAAGTGTTAGCTAATTTCTCATCCCTCTAAACCAGTTATCAAAGACACCCCTGTAAATTTCTCTCCTCTCCTAAGAATTAAAAGTAGCTAATAGAGTATGGCACTTGCCAAAAAAGTTCTCATTTGCCCCTCACAACTCACTGTGTAGGTATTATTATAATTGAATCACATCTTATGCAAAAATTCGGTTTGAGAGTCAACAGAAAGGGGGAAGCTTTATTCCTGAAAGTGCCTGTAATGTTTTGTATCTGCTCAGAGTGTATATACTACAGTAGAACTCATGCATGTGAAAGTTGCAATGCAGTAAGGTAGAGTCATAGGAGTCAGAAGAAAATCTATATACAGATGTCTAAATATCCAAATAGTTCTGTATTTTCAAAAAGTCTAAAATCTGAGGAAAGAAATGGTGGATGGGTGGAGAATTTTAAAGCTTTCCCATTTGCCTGCCAAGTTGACTATGTCATATCTGAGTATTCAGTAGCCTGGAAGTTGCACTGTATAGTCTACACATCAGTAAAATGTAGGTAAGATGAGTCAATGCTTTATCCTCCTTTTACAGAAGATAAATTATAAATGTAGAAAGGTATGAGAATTTGTCAAGGTCTCACCATTCATAAATAGCCAAGTGAATACTTAAGCATTTTGCAGGTTTCACCAAGTAAAATCCTGTCACGTGATATTGGCAGCCAGCCTATAATGCTAGAGTGAAGATGATAAGGCATTTTCAAGATTATACGAGAAAAAGAGGAATACTGTGATCAATTAGTAATGTCTGTCATGGGAATAGGAGGGGAAGACATGGTACGAATGCCACATCTTTGCCAGTCTGGATCTGAAGCCTCCAACTTCAAAGTTCTGGCTCTTTCTACATTTCTACACTTCTTCCCTACCCAATATCACTGACCTGCTTGCTCATTAGCTTCTCAAAAAGCACTGACAAAAGTCATTGTAGAAAGAAAAACCCAAGACATTAAAAGGCAGACATTTACAGTAGGCAGCATTAACTCTTGTCCATCTAAACCCATTGCTTCAGCCAATTGAGTTAAATAAGAGTTAAAAGAAAGGCCTTTTCAGAAAAATGGCTAATGCTGAACTCAATTAATCACTAAAGTTTAGGGAGAAAACATTGAATTGATGGGTATATTCCTTGAGGCACAACCTCAATAATTGGGAAAGGTAACATTTTCTAATAGCCTTATATCAAATTATCACTGATAACGTCATTATATCACTAATAATTAATAATTAATTAATAGTAATTGTATTATTCATAGTGGTAACTACTCTGCAAGTGATAATAGTCAACCATTTACTAAGAACTATTTTTAAGTTATGTATTATCCTATTCATTATTTTACATTAATAGGATAGTTCTTATCTTATTATCTTATATATATAATTTTATTCTATTAATATCTTATTATATTAATGTCCCATTAATTATCTTACTAATAACCTATTAATTCCTTAAACGACATAATGACATAAGTATTATTATTCACAATTAACAAATAAGGAAAACACAGGCTGAGAGAAGTTAAACAAATTGCCCAAGGTCCCACAACTAGTTAGTGAAGGGGCAGGATTTAAAAGTGGTCTGACTCTTGAGCCTGTCCTCTTAAACCCTAGGAGAAAACTGTTTTAATTTTTAATTCAGTCGTAATGAGTGATACTCATTGTTCCCATTTTGTGTAGCTTTTCTTCCTTTGTAGAAAGAAAAACTCCCAGGAGTTTTCTGCCCATCCCTATTCCATACCTTACCTGGGCCTCTTAGCTGTCATTTCTCCACTGGTTGAATCAGACTGGGCTGGGAGAGTCTGAGATAATAAATGCAGATATTGTGAAATGCACATTTGTAACACTAAGCATGCACTTATAATCGTAGGGAAGGCAAGTTTGTGCAAAACATTCTGAGTAATAGAACATGGTCATAAAAAATAAATGACTCTTTAAGAGACCTGCTTAAAGTTTACTCAAGGAGCACCAATTTGAGCATAGAGATGTTTGAACTGTTACTTCAAGAAGCTAAATTTTTCTACTTCAGATTCCAAAATAAGCCACAATTTAGTTTGTAATGATGCTGGCTAATTGATGTTCTTCATAGTTTCTCCTGCACTGGAAACTTTCAGATGTAAAATAAAAATTAAAGCAAATGTTAGAGAGGAAATACATTGCAAGGTAGCTTCAAATCCATGAGACTTTATGTAGAATTATACAGAAGATCTCAACTGTATTTCTCCTCAGACTGAATTATTGGTTTATGTGGTGTTACATGATACTTATAACTTGACCGGAAAATAAAACACCAAGAGTAATCTTCGTAAAGCTACTTATCTTGAGTGGTGCCATGTGTGTTAAACGCTACACATGCCTTGCCTCATAATCTTCCTAGTAGCCCTATGAAATGGATCCTCCTTTCCTCCATTTCACGGATGAGGAAGCTGAGTCTAGGTAACCTCCTGAGGGTTAATAGCTAAAAATTGTTAGAGCTTGCATTTACACCTCAGTCTTTCTGATTCCATAATTCATCATCTGACTTATTAAACATCATTTCACAATGCCTAGGTAAAACTAGGGCTTAAAATTTTTTCATTTTATACAGTAAGTGTGTCAAAGGTGCTAGTCTAAATTTCCTATACAAAGAAAATCACCTGTTTTTATATTTAAAAAGAAATACTTAGACTCTACTGAGACCAAAGGAAGACAGCCACTCAGGAAACAGGCTTGGATAATATTAGCACCTCTGACTGATTAAAGAGAAGAAGGTGAAGGAATCGTAGCCATGTCTTTTGGTAGAAATATCTGATAGAAGTGACAGGCCTTAAGAATAAGAATTAAAAAATGAAATGAAAAAAAGAGTTAAGGATTAGCTTATAAAGCCCCATAATTAGACAGGTGCATGCTCGTGTCCAAAATTAAACAGAAGATCATGTTTATTTGTCATTATTCAAACTCGTATCTTCGCGGCTTTTCTAGATTGTTGGGAAAATAAAGTTGTTCACTGAAAAACATACAGAGACACAAACTGAGCTCAAATAAAGTGTTCCATCTTTCTTCTGTCAACCTGACAGTTGCTCTAATTGTGATTTATACTAATTATCGTCAAGTGACTGTGCAAAACTAGAAGGCTGAAGAGAGGATTGTAACTTACTGGTCAAACTCTAACCTAGTGTTTCCCAAAGCACACTTGTGCAACACTAGCTCCACAAGATGATCCACGACAGACCAGTGTGTTTGAGGGGACCTGCTGACCGTCTTGTCCACTGTGTGGAGATTCACAATGCTGATTAATGTTCCGAAGGCTCTGAGAAGTTCTGCAGTGTAGAACTCTGCTTAAATCAGTAGCTCCGCCAAAATATTTAATGCCACAATGTCCCACACATTCACAGAAACATACACATATTTTCTGTCCCTGCTTATTAACGAACACTTTGCTTTTCTGAAATACAATAAATACAATTGTTACATGAAATGAACTGAATGAATTCAAAACACTGAAGTTGTGACAACCTTCCAGTGAGAGAATATGAAGTAGACGATAGCATTTTGAGAAGAACTTTCCCAAGGCAGTTTATAACCTTTCACAGACTCTTCCCGGTTCTCTGCTCAGATTCTGGAGATTTTGTGAATATCAGGGAGACTCTACTATAATTTTCCAGCCTGAACTGCTGGGGTGTAATCTTGTGGGGGCAGGACTCCTGCCTCCCTCATCCAGGATGGAAAATAACCTTTCCACAAGGAAATGATGAAGGCAAAGAGAAGGTAGCCAAGAATCAAAGGGCAAATGAAATTTCCAGATGCCTCTATTGAATTGGTCCATATTTTTGCCTCACTTCCTTAGGGAAGTGAGAGTTTGCCCAGATTAAACTTTGACAGGATGAGATAAAGCATTGTTTTACAGTTCCTCGTTTAACATGTTCTGGTTGGAGCAAAATCCCTAAAATACTTTGTCACTCTAACGGAAAATCTCAGTAGCCCACTTTACTTGCCAAATGTAAAAGTAGATCAACTCTGACCTACTTTTGAGCATTTGTGAGAAGTTCCAAGTTAAGCATGTGTCCAGTGCTCCTAATTTCTTCCTGAGTCCTCCCCATGTACAGGTGTGGGTGGAAGAATTCTTAGGGCGTTGATATTCACCAAACCACCGATTTTCTGAGCAGTAGAGAATTAACAATCAAGAGGGAGTCCAAATGAAGATTATAAAGTAATTAATCTTTTGGGATTGCTAGATTTAATCAACAAAATAAATTTCAAGTTCATTTATTTAGACTATTCCATTTAGTTTAAGCATATTTTTCTTTTTTAATTTAAGCATCGACCATGTTCCTAGGGCATTAAAAGAACTAGTCATTTATTCTGAGCACCTACTGTGCCAAGAAAGGCTCATTTTAGGTGCTATAGATACAAAGGTACTATAGGTGCCAAATTTGTAAATTCAAATCTAATTTTAAAAAGATATAATTATGGAGCCGCGAGAGATGAATAGGTGGAGCGCATAGGATTTTTAGGGCAGTGAAATATTCAATATGATACTATAATGATGGATATATGCCATTATACATTTGTCCAAATTCATAGAATGTAAAACACCAGAAGTGAACCCTAATGTTAACTATGGACTTTGAGTGATAGTGATGAATTAACGTAGGTCGTCAATTTGAACAAATATGCTACTCCAGTGGGAGACGCTGATAATAGAGGCAGCTGTGTGCATCTGTGGAGGCAAGGGGTATGATAGAAAATTTCTGTACTTTCCTCTAAAATTTGCCATAGACCTGAAATCACTCTAAAAAAGTTTTTTTTTTAATTGTATAATTGATATATAGATCTTCAAGAAACTTCCAGTCATTATTCACAGATTGTAATGTAGACAGTTTAGCATACTCAGAATTCATAATTGCAGTCCAAATTATCCATTTATTTTCAATTCACAGAATGTTTATTGAGCACTTTCTAGCACAAGCCTACATAAAGGAGGCTTCTTAGGGAGTTTCCATCAGCAGTTTTCTGTTAGAAGCGGCCCGTTTGATAAATGAAATGCTGGGTAGCATGAACCATTTAAATGTAAAATTGCTTTTTTTTTTTCCTTTTGAATTCCAGTGTGTTTTTTTTTTCTTTTTGGATGCTTGAATTTTAGATTGACTGTGTCAGGGAGAAATTTCACAAAGGATAGAACCTCTGGTTTTCACTCTGTGACTTCCATGTTCATTGGTGGCCAAGAAAAATACAGGGATATGCTGGTTTAAAATTGGATTTCAGTAATTGACTGTGGCTTTGGGTTTCATGGTATTTGAGTTAAGGAAGAAAAATGGACTCAACTCTAACACCAGTTGAATACAGTTAAAACATATATTTAACAGAAATGTTCGTTTTTCCCCATCACTATGCACAGGTGGCATGTTGCCAGCAGGAGTGAATGTAGTGCTCACTGTGGCTTGGGGTTCCGCACATTAGATATCTACTGTGCCAAATACAGTCGACTAGATGGGAAGACCGAGAGGGTTGATGACAGTTTTTGCAGCAGTCATCCCAAACCAAGCAACCAGGAAAAATGCGCTGGAGAATGTAACACAGGTGGCTGGCGCTATTCTGCTTGGACTGAAGTAAGTTGGTTCTTTCTCAAAGAAAGTCTTCTTAATGCTAACTCTGATAGTTGATGGTGATGAATCAACTAATTCATTAGTTAGGGCTGTGTTGAGAAGCCCCATTTCGCTGTATGGAAAGAGTACCATGATTGCTTTATAATGCCTGACGCCTGAAAAGAACACCATGATTAATTTGTAATGTCTGACATGGCCATGGCATGTGAAAAATTGGGAGAGTTGGAACAACTGAACCAGTCACTTTTTCCATACCCCATAGGCCGTTTCCAATTTTATTTTCCTACGCTGATTTTCTAAGATTGACTTCACTATAAACCTGGTAAATAAATTGATGGCATAAACACTAGCCCCAGAATAACAACTAGCATCGGCCAGAGTTGGTTGGTTGATTGTTTCTATGGTCTGGCAGAGACAAGCCAGCATAGCCAGGATTTTGAGCATGCTTGATAAGAAACTCAGCTACAGTTTCATTTAGTTTTTTGTCTTTTCAGTGTTCTGAAAGCTGTGATGGTGGAACCCAGAGGAGAAGGGCTATTTGTGTCAACACACAAAATGATGTACTGGATGATAGTAAATGCACACATCAGGAGAAAGTCACCATTCAGAGGTGCAATGAGTTCCCTTGTCCACAGTGGAAATCGGGAGACTGGTCAGAGGTGAGATGGGAGGGCTATTTTTTCCTTCAGGTCATTTCTGGTACTCAAATTTTGAGTCTCCCCTGGTCTGTTCAAGATTTTAACATGCTGCACCTTCCTCCTGCCCTGCTTTGAAGAAATAACTCCAGTCCTCTATCTGCTCCATGTGCTTCTGTTTGTGATTTTGATGTTCCCATCCCTCACCATCTGTCCCCTTTGAGCACTAGTTAAGTTACTGTTAAGGAAATCAGGGCTTTAAGAATTATAAAGCTGCACTATCTGTCTGAAGTAAAAAATGAGGCTTCCTACTTCCTCATCTTTAAAATAGGAGAATTAGACCCCCGTGAGTGACCTATCTGACTTATCCATCCAGTTGCCAGTGGAAAAAAAGCAACAAAGGACCAGGCTGAGTATTCCAGATTTATGCCTTTCTCGCCCCTTACTTGATAAAGCATAAGGCAAACAAACCATCCATTATTAGGCCCAGGACAGAGAGAAAGAAGATGGAGCCTTTTTCTTGCTTTTACGGTAGTGTTAGCACTCACTATTAACATAGCCCACTGTGATTCTCACGGAGCAGGTGACTCCTTCCACCTTCCTTTTGGGAGAGCAAGTGGAAGGGGACGAACTGAAGTTCCCTTATTTATAGGCCAAGTCAGGAATGTGAGAAAAGAGGTGTTTTCCTGCTAACAGTCTCTATGTGCATTCCTTATCCTTGTAAGTATAAAGTAACTGTTTACTTTCAACATCAAATAAAATGTGAGTCTTAAAAGGATACTATTAATGCCCCTGAAATGGCAGATGAGTAACAGTGCATGCAATTGAAAGTGTCTGATTGCTGGAAAAATTAAAAACAAACTTAATGCTTTCATTTTGTGTTAAAAAGCTGCCTTAGTTTAAACTCTGGTATTGGTTAAGAAAAAGATAGAAAAAGGTGGTGGGTTTTTCTCACATAGCTAATATTAGCTAAAGTATCATTTCAAATTAAGTAACAAACTTTTGCAAGAATATTTGATAAAATGGAAGTAGGAATATCAAACTATATTATATATTCAGTATGATCCAATGTTCTGTGGATAAACAGACTGGTAAGAAAACAGCAAAATGTTAATGATTATCCCTGGGTAGTGAGATTTTTATATTGTTATAGTTTTCTCTTTTATGTTTTTCTGTATTTTTCAAGTTTTTTACAATCAGCATAGATAATGACGATAATTATATTTAACATTTATTAAATGATCATGTGGTAAGCACTTTACCTGGATTTGCTTTCATTTAGTTTTCACAGTTTTTTGCAGTAGGCACTGTTGTCCCCGTTGTACAGATGAAAAAAATTGAGGTACAGAGAGGTCACTTAACCTCTGGATTAAAACCCAGGTTGGTCTGACTCATAAATTTCCCACACTTAACTCCTGTACTAGAGCATGGTGCTGCGTTGACTTTATTCTGTGCTTGAAACTGGCCCAGAGCCTGTATAAATACAGAATGGGTGAATAAATGAATGAAGGAAGGAAGGAGAGAGACAGAGACAGAGACAGAGACAGAGAGACAGAGAGAGAGAGAGACAGACAGAGAGAAGAAAGAGAGAAAGAAATGAGCCTTGATATATTTACAAATTGCTATGAGAGAGAAATTGCTGTGGGAAAAGAGCACACCTGTTCCTAATCAATGAATAACCCCTGGGACCCACAGCACACTTTTCAGAAATAACCCTGACTAGCTGTGCTTTTCATTACAGTGCTTGGTCACCTGCGGAAAAGGGCACAAGCACCGCCAGGTCTGGTGTCAGTTTGGTGAAGATCGATTGAACGATAGAATCTGTGACCCTGAAACCAAGCCAGCCTCTATGCAGACCTGTCAGCAGCCAGAATGTGCGTCCTGGCAGGCGGGTCCCTGGGGACAGGTATTTTGAATGATAAAGTTCTTAACTACATTCTTTCCTTTTTATCTGGAGAGGGATTGCAGCCGGGCATTCCAGCGGCAAGGATTTCACTGCCGTGTCTGTAACTTGCACTATACCTCCATGGCTCCGGGTCAAGCACGTGAAATTCTGCAACCATTTTGCTCCATTTCTCAGGGTTGCTGCTTGACCTCCTGCAGCTGACTATTACCTTTCAGACCCACGTGCATGTTTTTGCCCTGCCCTGGTTAGAACTAGATTGAGACACCAGCATTTGAACAATTCACAACAGATCTCATGTTTGGCTGACATCTTCCAGTGTGCCTCTCTGGGTCTGTTACAGAAAATGCGATCCAGTACCAGACTCTTTGGCAGGAGGGTCTGGGCTGGGATTCGGGTGGGGTATTTTGGCTCTCGACGTCAACGTTTCCAAAGCTCACCTCTCAGAAATAAGTCAGACTCTTCAAGCAGAATTAATTAGATCAAAGGTTGCGGAATCATTTTGCTGTGAAAGAATCTTTTCTGAGTCCCCTAGTCTGTAGGGTTTAAGTCTTAACTTGACCTATTCTTAAAGAAGAGAGTGAAAGTGTCTCTTGGGCTTGCATTCAAGAAGTCACTACTGTTGAAATTAAGTCCTTCCCAACATAGAAGCAAAAAGCATTCTCTCCGGGTTCCCAAGTGAGGCAAAGAAGCTGCCTGCTGTCACATATAATCTCTTGAAGAATGATTTTCCCCCCACCCTGTCCAGTCACAGCCCCGGCCACTTCAGTCCTCTGACTATGTCTTCATCTCCAATATGCATGCAACAAACGGGAGCAGCTTTTTTACTACACCTTGACGGTTTCTGTCCTTAACATTGACACTCTTCTGAAACCTCCCCACTACATAGCTTCCCCAGTCATAATGGCTAATCACGTCAGGAAGAGTCCACTTATACTTCTAAATCTTGCCTCCACTTTGTCTACGTCTGCATAACTCTTAAGAAATAGTAAGAGGATAAATGCACGGCTAAGGGTTACTGTTAAGATTTGAATATTACATCTTCTAGAATTGATAGGCCTATTTGTTATCCCTGTCTACAGTAGGCTAATCCTGGCCAGATTTGTTCTTCCTTTGACTGAACATGTAATTCAGGGTAATGAACTGTTTTTTTTAAATATTATTTAAGAGTAATTCACGTTCATAAGAGAAATTTTGCAAAATGTATTTTAGCAAAAAGGAGAAAACCAAACACACTCCTAACTCCGCACTGTAGAGATTACTAGTGTTAATATGTTTGTGATTTTCTTCTAATATTTTTTTAAAATTAATATAAAGATTATACTTTGGTTTTTTTTAATCGAAGTAAAGCTCATGTAACAAAATTAAACATTTTAAAGTTAACAAATCAGTGACATTTACCTCTGTCTAGTTCCAAAACATTTTCATCACCTCAAAATATTCATAAGCAGTTACTCCCTGTTTACCTTTCCCTTTAGCCCCTACAGCCCACAATCTGCTTTCTACCTCCGTGGATTTACTTTTTCTAAGTATTTTGTATAAATGGAATCATACAACCTCTGACCTTTTGTGTCTAACTCTTTTACATAGTATAATTTTTCAAGGTTCATCCCATTGTAGCACACATCTTTACTCCTTTCCTTTTTATGGCTGCATATTATTTCATTGTGTAGATACACTACATGTATTCATTCATCTGTCATTGGACATTTGGGTTGTTTGTACTTCTTGGCTAATGTGGATAGTACTGCTATGAATATGCATGTATGAGTGTTCTTTTTAGTACCCGATTTCAGTTCTTTTTGGATATATATTCAGGAGTGGTGTTACTGAATCATACAATAATTCCGTGTTTAACTTTCTAACTGCCAAACAGGTTTTCACAGAACCTGCACTGTTTTACATTCATACCGGCAATATAAAAGGGTTTCAATTTATTTACATCCTTGTCAACACTTTTTATTTTCCTGCCTTTTAATTATGACCTTCCTAGTCCGTGTAAAGTGGTATCTCATTAAGGTTTTGATTAGTGTTTTCCTAACAACTTGTTGACCATCTTTTCATGTGGTCGTTGGCTATTCGTATATCTTCTTTGGAGAAATGTTTACTCAAGTCTTCTGCCCATTTTTTTTCAATGTGTAATTGTGGTAAAATACGTATAACATAAAATTTACCATCATAACTATTTTTAAGTGTACAGTTCAGTAGTGTTAAGTTTATTTACATTGTTTTGCAACCAATATCCAGAACTTTTCATCTTGCAAAACAAAAACTCTACCCATTAAACAACTCCTTATTCCCCCTCCCCAGACCTTGGCAACCGCCATTCTACTTTCTGTCTCTATGAATTTGACTACTCTGGATACCTTGAATAAGTGGAATCATACAGTATTTGTCCTATTGTAACTGGATTATTTCATTTAGTATAATATCTTTATGGTTTATTCATGTTGTAGCAGGTGTCAGAATTTTTTCCTAAAAATTTTAAAGCTGAATAATATGCCATTGTGTGTGTGTGTGTGTGTGTGTGTATATCTACACACCACACTTTGTTTATGCAGACATCTATTGATGGACGTTTGGATTGCTTTCACCTTTTGGCTATTGTGAATAGTGCTGCTATGAACATATGAGTATATTAATGTCTCTTTGATACTCTGCTTTTAGTTCTTTTGGATTTATACCCAGAAGTGGAGTTGCTGGGTTATATGGCAATTCTATGTTTAATTTTTTGATGAATCACTATACTACTTTTCATGGTAGCTGCACCATTTTACATTTCCACCAGCAATGCATAAGGGTTCCAATTTTTCCACATCCTCCACATCACCAATGCTTGGTTTTGTTTGTTTGTTTGTTTTAAATAACAGCTATTTTTAATAGATGTGAAGTAGTATTTCATTGTGGAGAGTTATTTTTAAGAATTTATTTTTTCGTTGAAGTATAAGTGACATATAACATATAAGTCATTGTGGTTTTAATTGGTGTTTTTCTACTGAATAGTGATGGTAAACATGTTTTCACATGCTTCTTGGATATTTGTATATCTTCTTAGAAGAAATATCTCTTCAAGTTCTTTTACGATTTTTAAATAATTTTAATTATGGTTAAAAAACGACATAAAATAAAATTTACTATTTTAACCATTTTAAGTGTAGAGTTTAGTAGAGTTCCTTTTCCTGTTTTTTAATTAGGTTTTTTGCTTTGTGTTGTAGAAATTCTTTATATTCTTGATATCAGTCCTTTATCAGTGATTTGCAAATATGTTTCTCATCCATGGATTGCCTTTTCACTCTTGTGATAGTGTCTATTTGATGCACAAAAGGTTTTAATTTTGATAAAATAAAACTTGTCTATTTTTTTTGTTGTTGCCCTGCTTGTGGTGTCATATCCAAGAAATCATTAATAAATCCAATGTCATGAAGCTTTTCTGTTATGTTTTCTTCTAAGAGTTTTATAGTTTTAGCTCTTATGTTTAGGTCTTTGACCTATTTATGGTAAATCGTTTTATATACTGTGAAGTAGGGGTTCGACTTCATGCTTTTGGATATAGATAGCCAGTTGTTTCACCATCATTTGTTGAAGACGCTATTCTTTTCCCATTGAATGGTTTTAGAACCTTCGTTGAAAATTACGTGGCCATAGATATATGGGTTTATTTCTGGACTCTCAATTCTATTCCATTAGTGTGTATTGCTATCCTACCAGTATCATACTGTTTTGATTACTGTAGCTTTGTAGTAAATTTTGAAATTGGGAAGTATGAATCCTCCAGCTTTGTTATCCTATTGTTTCGGCTATTTGGATGTCTTTTGCCACTCATGTGAATTCAGGATCAGGTTTTTCTTTTCTGTCTAATATGTTTGCATATAATTATCCATAGTATTCTCATAATCCTTTTTTATTGTAGAATCAGAAGTAATGCCTCTACTTTCATTTCTGATTTTAGTCATTTGCATCTTTTCTCTTTTTTTCTTAATCTAGGTAAGGGTTTGTCAATTTTATTGATATTTTTAAAGAGCCAACTTCTAGTTTTGTTGATTCTGTTGTTTTGTATTCTCTATTACATGTTATCTCCTTCCTTCTGCTAGTTTTGCATTTAGTTTGCTCTTCTTTTTCTAGTTCCTTATGGTATACAGTTACATTGTTAATTTGAGATCGTCCTTCTTTATTAATGTACGTATTTACAAGACATACATTTCCTTCTGAGCACTGCTTTTGCTGTGTGAAGATATTTATCCTCAAAGTCCTGTCCACTTTTCTTTGTGATTTCTTCTTCAACCTATATTTATGAATTTTCCAGTTTTCCTTCTGTTATTGCTTTCTAGCTTCACTCCATTGTGGTCAGATAAGATACTCTATGGGATTTCAATCTTTTAAAATGTATTGGGATTCCTTTTATGGCCTAATATATGGTCTAGACAGGCATATGTTGCAGATGTTGCAGGTTTGTTTCCATAACATCGCAATAAAGCAAATATCACAATAAAGTGAATCATAATCTTTCTGCTGGGGAAGGGTCTTGCCTTTAATTTGTAAAAAAACACAACATCTGTGAAGCACAAAAAAAATGAAGTACAATAAAACGAAATATGCCTGTACTGGAGAATGCTCCATGTGCATTTGAGAGAAATATGTAATACACATAGGAGGTAAGTAAAAATGCCACAACACTTTCTTACTGAAATTTGTCAACTTCTTTCTTCATTAAGCACTCACTTAATTGCTGTAAAATTTTGATGAGATTCCACAGTGCCAACTTAATGGTTGCTTCAGTGGAGGGCTCAATTCTTGGAGTCCCCTGATTTGCCACTTTCATGACATTACTTCCTCTACTTATTGTTTTTAGACTGCTTTTTAAATCTAGCAATTAGCCTTTTGGTGGCTACATTGTTTTCTTTATGACCTGTATATCATGGTGTATTTACCTGACTGTTGGTTGTTGGCATACTTAGGTGGTTTCTAATATGTTGCCTTTTATAAATATATCACAGAGATCATTCTTATACAAAAATATTGATACGAACTCTGATTATTTATTTAGGAATTTTTCCAGAAATCAAGTAAAGTCCTGGAACTCTATTTAGTACCTATTTTAGCCACAGCATTCTGGTAGCTCTAGTGTGAAAGGTGTAAAAATGATCGAAATGTACCCTCATCCATCCAAGGGTTCAAATTAAAGGATCGAATTGCCTTCAAATATAATTCCAATGGGAGGTAGAAATAATTTCAAGTGTTATAATGATAATTGATCAATATAATTTGTACAGAGCAGGATTGTCCACTTTTACTTAATTGTTTTGAGTGCGTACCATCTGACCCACTCTTGTAGAATGTTATGGGGAAAGTAAGGAAAGAGAAATTTTGCTGAATTGGACATACTTTTTGTTTTATTTCTTTCCCCCAGTGCAGTGTCACTTGCGGACAGGGATACCAACTAAGAGCAGTGAAATGCATCATTGGGACTTATATGTCAGTGGTAGATGACAATGACTGCAATGCAGCAACTAGACCAACTGATACCCAAGTAAGTCTTTCTCATCCAACTCAGTTATTGGCTTTGGGCATTAAGATGCCAAATTTCCCAGTGGTTCAGTCAAAAGCGAAGTCCTTTTGTAGGTAAGTGTGTAGGTTGAAAAAACAGTTGATTAAATCGTTGCGGATTTACTCATTTGTTACATTTTGAATCTGTTATTTTGATGTGCCAATTTGTTCTTCTCTGTTATTTGAAATGTATGTAAGTTTGATTCTGATTTTTTATTGGATCACAAATGTTGATTGTTTGGTCTTGTTTTCTTGAACTCAGATTTTTTTTTTAATGATTTCAGTGTAGGGTTTGGAAAAAACAGTGTCATATGTTCAGGTAGCATTGTATTGATGTCGACTAATTCCAGCTTGCAAGAGATGATTGATAAATTTTCAGGCATTTCGCAAGCTGATTGGTAAATACAGCCATTATTAAAAATTGAAAATATAAACCTATAATTAAATAGATGATATTAAAAACTAAGTTGATAAATATTCAACCTTATCACTTTCTAATTATTTTACTGTATTTACAATTACCTATGTTCTTGGAGTTATACACATGTGTGTGTCTGTATGGTGGAAGTACTATCTAATGGTGAGCCACTGCACATCTCTTCCCAACTCTGTGTTCATTGCCATCAAGTTGGTAGCTTGAAATTGGCCATGGTGAGAATGTACAGGACAGAAGTCAGAAAATACTATATAATTCAGGGTTTAATTTATTGTCTTGTTTATTATTTATACATAAGAAAGTGAGAGAGAAAATGTTAATAATGCAAATTAAACTTAAAAGATTCTAGTGTCTGCAGCTGTTACATTGTGAATAATACAAAATTAGGGAAATAGATTTCTGGTATTTAAAAATTATTATCTGCTTCAGCAAAGAAATTGTCCATGTCATTGGTGAATGAATAAAGTGCTTACATGCACCTTCATCATTTCGCTTTCACCTTATTCTTAAATGTAAACAAAATATCATCTAACATTTATATCAGAACAACACTTATCCATGATACAACCCTAGTTTGTCAACAGATTCGAATTCAGCAAAAATCAGCAAAACTATTCTGTGAGAATCTGTTGGCTGTATGAAATTTTAAATAAAGAACTGTATATTTTTATTTGTAAATTGTGTGCTATACATCCTTTATATCAGTAAAATTTATAAGCATATATATAAATATGTGTGTCTAATATGTGTGTATACATTTCTATCTACACACACACATGCTTACTTTTTTTTCTCAAGAGAACTAATTGATAATTATTCATCAGCACATTATTCTCTGTGGGCCTTGATTTTGTTATCATTGATGTAAGTAAACTATGTAAAGAGAAGACTTAGGTTTGCACATTGGCTTTGCTAATTACTGAAGACAGGATTTGAACCCAGACCATGCCCAGAACTCCTGCTCTGAGGCCCCATCTGGCCAGCGTACTACCTTCATTCTAAGTGCCCTTAGTCTGCTGCATGTCAACATGTGTTGTTTATGGATGATAAGTATCAAAAAAGTAAATGGCTATGGTAGTATTGTTCATGTTGTCATCGCTGATCAATTAACCAAATGCTACTTGTGAGTTGTATCATCTTTATTACTTTATTGAAATATTCCAAACCACCACCTTGTAAATGCCTGGGAAATGTTAGCTATCACATCTGAGCAATCATGAAGTGAGGACTTAGCAACTCTCTTCAAGATTCAAAATATACATTTCTCTCTAAATTATTATATAATATCCATTAGACTATAGGGCAACGCCCACAGTTGCAGCATATGAATTTCTTCACTATATGAAAAGATCCTTGTGACTTTCTTTAGACCATGGTCAGAGGAATAGACAAGGTTTGGAGCCAAGTAATAGAATGACCCATTCAGTTTGTAAGCTCCCTGAAGCAAAAGATGGATGTATAATTCAGTTCACCACCAAGCCCCCAGCACTTTGCGCTGTGCTCAGCACATCTTAGGCATTTAATGGATAAGTATTTAATCAAAAAATATTTGCTAACCACTGAGGCTGGAAATGATTGCGAGCAGGTGTGTACCTCTGTTTTCCCATTTGTAAATCTAGTATTATCTACATACAGATGACCTCAATTCATTATAGAGATTTTCTCTGAGTGATTGAGGGGTGTTATTTAAATTTAGACATCGGGATATTGACTACACCTCTTAAATCTAGATTTGACCTTCAGGGCCTCAGGAGTTATCTTTAGGTAAACTCGGAAAGCAAGTTCATGATGAGCAAATTCTGATTAGGAAACTAATTGAAATTTGAGAACAGAATTTGGCCTTCAGATTTTTGAAAAATTAACAAGCGATCATTTTTAAAGGATATCTTGCTGTTTCTCAAGATATCTACCACTTTACAATATTTTTTCTTTCTCCACATGAACAAGTACATAAATATGGTATTAAAAATTATTAGACCCTGCCCTTTATCAAGGTGTCCACAAAGTGACTCAGATTATATTCCACTTAAAGAAATTGGGGCTGAGAGATGTCATATTACTTGCCCAAAATCACACACAAATCTGAGGTCTTAGAATTTTCAGCCATTACATTTTACATGCCATGACCATTAAGGTGTGCATTGACATAAAGGTAACTGGCTTTTTCCCCCTTCTCACATCTAGGACTGTGAATTACCATCTTGTCATCCTTCCCCAGCCGCCCCAGAAGCAAGGAGAAGCATACACGGTGCACCAAGAACCCAGTGGCGATTTGGGTCTTGGACTCCAGTAAGAAATAGAATGGAAGAAGAAGAGGGGGTGGAAGGGAGGAAGATGTTCTCTGACATGGCTGTGGAAAGTGGATTGCTGTCCAGTTAGCGATTGTTTCAAATAACATTTCTACATTATTTTACTCCAACACCCAGTGCTCAGCCACCTGTGGAAAAGGCACCCGGTTGAGATATGTCAGCTGCCGGGATGAGGATGGCTCTGTGGCTGTCGAGAGCGCCTGTACGACCCTTCCTAGACCAGTGGCAGAAGAGGAATGTTCTGTGACCCCCTGTGGGCGGTGGAAGGCTTTGGACTGGAGCCCTGTAAGCAAGTGAATTCTTTGGAATTGGGAGAGGATTGGGGTGCAGTAGGGGGATGACTAATAGCAGGTCCCAAATGTCAATGAGTAGTATTTTAGAATTGGACTTAGATTGTGATTTAAATTGTTCTGCTTCAAATATGTGCAGCTGGTATGAATCTTAGCCAGATGTACAAGAAATGCACATTTTAAAAAATGTGTAAATCAACTTACAATCTACTGAAGCCCTATCCTCTTGTGCTGACTGGAAAACCCAGTCTTAATTTTGAGTCACATCGGAATGTAGCAGGTTTGTAGAGTATCAAAAGTACATTGGAATGTAGTAGGTTTGTACTCTCACGAAGAGTACCAAAGATAAAAGGAGAAGAAAGGAGATGGCCTTTTACCTTGAGTCTAGGTGCCTCCTGATTCCTTTGATCTCTTTAAGTCCAGCGGCTCTTGGCTTCTCTGCCAAGAGTAAGAAGTGAGAATCTTCATCCAGTGCTGTGGACCCAACCTTCTATGCACACCAAACATCATCTATGGAATTTTAAAGAAATAGGAAAACCTTTCTTTTTAAGGCAGCTCCTGCTTTCTGCCTTGCAAAAATCACAGGGTCTGGGATAGGTGAGGAAACATCATAAAGAAAATAAAGACTAATATTTCAATAAATATCATAACATATATATGAAATCTGAGCGATGGATTCAAAGAGAGTTGTGTGAACATCCAGACTTGACATTTACTGTCTGCATGACCTTGAGCTGTCTGGTTAAAATCCTTAAGCCTCAGTTTCTTCTTTTTTTCAAAGAAGACCAAAAAATACCTATCTTACAAGGTTGTTGTGAGGATTATTTGAGATTATATATGTTAAATACTTAGCACAAAGTAGGTACTCAATAAATGGTAGATAATCTCACTCTTGTGCCTTGAACCTCTAAACATACATAGATTACATCCATGCATATATCAGATATATCTGTCTATTCACCAGATATTTGTTAAAGCTTACTATAGAAAGAGCAGTGAAAAACAAATAATAAAATCCTTGCCTTCATGGAGATTATTCGAATGGAGATTCCAGTCACTGAGAAAATAAAGAAATAAATTTATAATATAGCAACAGATACTGATAAATACTAGATAAAGTCCAGCAGAATAATGGCTTAGAGAAAGATAGTATGTGCTTTCAGACAGCGTGGTCGGCAAAGGCCTGACATTGCATTGAGCAGGACTTAAATGAAGTGAGGGAGTAAACCGCATAGATATCCATGTGGTGCAGCAAAAGATACAACAAATACACAGACCCTGAGACGTGAGTGTTCTTGGCATGCTAAAGAAACATCCATAAGGCCACTGTGGCTAGAATGCAGTGAGTAGAGAGTGATAGGAGTTGAGTCAAAGCAATAGCCAGTGGCCACATCTAAAGAGTCTACCAGGTCAGGTAAAGACTTTGGACATTATTTAAAGTGAATTGGGAAGTCACCGGGGGAAATGACATGATCTGACTTTCATTTCCAAGGGTCATGGTTTGTAATACATAGATAACAGACGTGGGTGGGGTCCTATAAAATTGGAAACAGAAGCCCAGCCGAAAGGCCATTGCAGTACTTCTGGCAAGGGAGAGTAATGGCTTGAACTAGGGAGGTGATAGCGTGGACTGGAGGTGTTGGTGGAGGTAGTGAAAGGTGGCTGAGTTGAGGGTGTGTTTTGAACACTGAGTTGACAGTAGTTCTTGATGAAATGGCTATGGGGTGGGAAGAAAAGGGAGGAGTCAAGGCTGTCGCCAAAGTTTTTGACCTGATCAGCTGGACAAGTAGTGGGCAATTTATAAGAAATGCACATTCATGAATTTATAACTGCCAAATGACTGATTCTTTCTTTTTCTGACCTTTTTCTGAACATGCCACTTAGTGTTCTGTGACATGTGGGCAAGGCCGAGCAACCCGGCAAGTGGTATGTGTCAACTACAGTGACCATGTGATTGATCAGAGTGAGTGTGACCCAGATTATATCCCAGAAACCAACCAGGACTGTTCCATGTCACCATGCCCTCAATGGACCCCAGACAGTGGCCTGGCTCAACACCCTTTCCAAAATGAGGATTATCACCCCAGGAGCCTCAGCCCTAGCCGCACCCATGTGCTCGGTGGAAACCAGTGGAGGACTGGCCCCTGGGGAGCAGTGAGTATTCACAGAGGTTTTATCCTAACTTTCCTTCCCTTTCACTTGAGGCAGCGTTTGGAGGAAAACAGACTAGAAACACCCTTGGAGCATTTTTTCTCACAAGGGATTAACATGCATTTTCATTTGTTTTGGGTGAACCACAGTGGGTCAATTGCAGTCCCTGACAAGGTGTCACATGATGTTGTCTTCATGCACCCATAAGCAACCTTAACTGGGTGGAGGAAGGGATGGCATGCTGGGAGACATGATCAAGTGACCTTCTGGAAGGTACTATGAAGGCCATGATGATTGAGCCTGGAGGCAGCAGGTATTTCTTACCTGTAGAGAAATTAAAAGGGCAAGAGAATTTTTCTGAAAGGGAGCTCTTAATGAAAGTCATTTTCCGTCTTGCTGTTTTCCAGATGAGTGCAACCTCAAAGTGGCATGGTTGCTATGTAATTTGTACTAGTAGATCATTGTCCTGGGTTGGGGGGAAACACTAGTCTAGGTAAAATCTATGCTTAGGGAAGAAGTACCATAACTTGTGGACTTTGACAGGTCCTTTTTCCTCTTTGAGCCTCAGTTTTCTCAAGTGTAAAACAAAGTTAACCGTCATTCTGGTTTTCATGGGTTTTAAGAATTAAATGCAGTGATGCAAAT
The DNA here is from genome assembly GCF_902729225.1 of Pteropus medius. NCBI lineage: Eukaryota > Metazoa > Chordata > Mammalia > Chiroptera > Pteropodidae > Pteropus > Pteropus medius. The sequence goes on from NW_024353908.1 coordinate 10,596,075, forward strand.
AAAGTGCTTTGCACTCTGCCTGACAGAGTGAGACCTTAATAGATGTCAACAATTACCCTTCTTATCATTGCCATTGTCCTTCAAATTAGGATGACCTTGAAAAATATTCAGTATTCAAAGGGAAAACATGCTTTTGAATATTTCTGATTTTTTGCTAAATAATTTTTCAAAAAAAAAAATAATTGTAATGTGGAATATTGGGCAAGTCAAATGGAACTGCAGGAGAGGTAAGAAAACACAGACTTCTGGGCAGGCATGGGCAGTTAGGGGTTTACTAATCACTCCCAGGTCTTCTTTTTAATTATTTACTATTAATTTCCTTCTAGTCCTGCTAACAGTGTTTAATCATTTCTAGAATACAAAGCACTAGAAGGAAGCTGTCCATTTCTCACCATGGTGATGTTTCAGTAAATTATACTTACTTTTCTGTGAATTTTTATTAGCCACTGAGTATTCGCACCACTGCAAGTGTTGGCTGTATGCAAAGCATCTGCCAAGTTGCTGGGGACCTTCACCATTCCATTCTCCTCACTCGCTTCCTACTTTAAGTCTTCCTTCGCCTAGGTTAGAAGAGATTTTTGTTCTAAGAAATTAAAAAGTGACTAAGGGAAGTAATTACCAAGTGTCCCACAATTACTCTGTTTGAGAAAATTCAAAACTCATACATGTGTGTTCTAATGATAGCACTAGAAATTTTTTAAAACGCATTTTAAAGCTATTATTTAGGACTACGTTTGGGGATGATGCAGTCCTTTAAGATTGAATGATTCTGCTCTTGGGCAGAGTTCCCAATTAGGGAGGATTAGGTAACCTTTTTGTAGCAACAGGCGACACCATTCTTTTCCCCATTGTGCCTTTTTGTTGTTGTTGTTCGGGGATTCTTTTTCTAAGTTAAGTGAGGCTGAAGCTGGACACTGATTTTTCAGTCCTCCCTCGATGTGCCTGACCTACTCCCAGGAGTGTGTGGAATGTACGTGCATCCTTGCCTGGTACGGTGCACAAACTGCATGTGGTCTTCCTGCCTTCCATGGCAGGAAAGACAGCAAAGAATCATAAACACTAGAAAATGGGAATCTATAGTTTGCATTGGATTCTAGAGTAAGAACCTCATTTTACAATAGATTTCTGTATAAACTTGAACCATCTCTGAGTTTTTTGTTTGTTTGGTTGGGTTTTTTTTGTTTGTTTTTTTGTTTTTTTGTTTTTGTTTTTTTTGTTTTTCGTTTTTTTGTTTGTTTGTTTGTTTGTTTTTTGTATTTTATCAATTAGAGGTCTCTGGTTGAGAGCAAAAGAAAAAAAAAAACTGACTCTTTCAAGTGAAAGCAAAACAAACAAATCTGTTCATGTAGCCCTAGTACAAGCAGAGCCCAGAGCATCTTCAGAGATCTAGCCCAGGGGTTGGCAATATTTTCCTGCAAAAGGCCACATAGTAATTTTTAGCTATGTGGACCGTATAGTCTCTGTCACAACTAACCGGCTTGCTGTCACAGTACAAAAGCAGGCATAGACCATAAACGAGTGGGCATGGCTATGTTCCAATAAAACTTTATTTTTAAAAACAGGCCAGATTTGGCCCCTAGGCTGTGGTTTGCCAAATCCTGATCTAGATGAAGCAGTAACTACAAGATAACTTTTTAAAGAAGTTTCTGTCTTAATGAATCCCTTTCAACTCTGAACTACTCTTGAGTTACTTTATTCAGATTTAAATTTCCAAGAGAGTCTGATTTGGTCCAGCTTGTTCCACTTGCCCACTCCTTGACCAGAGAAGGGCAGAGTATCTTAATAGACAGCCCTACCAAGGTGGCAACCACTGGGGGAGGAGGAATGGTTCCTTCACGGAGAACTGGGCTGCCAGAAGTATACTAGGCAGGTAAGAAAAACAGATGTCCATCACCTCTTGCTTCTCTAAAGGCCATTTTTCTTTGTTTTTTCCAGTGTGGATGATAGGTGCAGGGTTTATTTAAAGAAATGCTTACCTAGGAAGATATGTCATCTAAAGAGAATAGGAAAATTGTTAACAACAGAAGTTCAGAGTGAAATTCTGCAACACAGACATTGAATTAAGAATTCCTGTTCATCAAAAAATGACAAAATTAGACCTGGAGGAAGATTATATACAACACCTCACCTGTGTACGGGAGTATAAAGACCCAAAATGACCCTGGGTTCAGAACTGTGCCGTGCAATTTCAGGGCTGTGAAGTTCAATTACTTGGCCCCAACTGAGTACTATCTCTATCACTTTGGTCAGAGCCTCAGTAGGAATCATCTGATTGGTCACTGGGCAGCCAGTGGATTAGTTGGCCTTGGATCAGGTATCCAGTCAGCCATGTTGAAGAGAGGGTAGCATGTGATTTATGGAGCTGTTGCTTCCAGAAACTTTACTTGGACCAGGCAATAAATCCTATGACCAGTGTTGTGAGCGTTGACAGGGACACAGGTTACGACACTGAGCCCTCCCTCAAGGAGCTTTCCTCACTGGAGACACAATAAAGGAATAATACAAGATTGTATTATGAAGGGAAAAACTCAAGGACCAAAATATATATTCTAAATTTCTTTACAATATAGAAGGTCCTTCCTAGTGTTTTAAATTCAGATCTCCAAACATTTAAAATAATAGTCCTCTGTGTTTTTAATATGTGCTAAGTGTTTTTTAAAGTAGAAAACAAATATTTTCAAGTTTAGAGTAAGTATACCAGAACTATCAGAGATTTAAGGTATAATGTTTTAAAACATTCAAAATTTACCTAAATCAAAAATTACCTAAAGATTCTCTCAAAATTCATAAATCATTTACCTAAGTCAAAAATTACCTAAATATTTTATCAGACAGAATTCATAAATTTATTTTCTTGCTCTACATTTTAAAATTAAACCAAATATATATTTAAATCACTCATAATTTGATGAGCATAGGTAGGGAAATTGAACAGAGGTCCAACATAATAAGAAAAATATATTCACATCTTTATATGGAAGAAGCTGACCAGCAAGACACTGTATTTGCAGGTATTTTGAAATAACACTGAGATTTGATAGAAGGCAAAAATCAGCCATCAAAACCCTGAACTCAAAACATTGTTGCAAATGCATGTGGAGACTTGATAACTCGTGGGAATTGTATTGCTTTGAGGACTAGATGGTTATTTTACAGCAAGCTGATTCTACAAGTTAAGGGTCATTGTGAAGGATAGTAGCAAACACATTGAGTTTCAAAAGATAAGGAAGTTATGGATAGAAAAAAACACTCAAGATGTAGATAAATAAGAGAGCTATGAGAAGCTTGTGTGGGAAATTAGCTGAAATGTAAACATAATTCTATGACAACCATGCCAAGGGAGTGCTAGACTGAATGTGCACCTGAAGAGAGGTTTGTCAATATGGAATTCAATTAAGTTCATTGGGAAATATACATAAAGAAAAAAAAAAAGCAAATCTTGCTGTCATTAGCCACTAAAGTAGACTCTATTATGAAGGGAGAGAAGGGAACATTACCTGTGAGGAAATGATGTCTAAGTGACATTCCATGATACTTTCCTCGGGTAATTGAATGAGTTCGTAGGAAAGCTTAATATCAACAACAGGCTATTTGTTAAGCATGTAATTTGACCCCTGTGTTGAAAGGGAAGTCAACACCTGCGTACCTCTCAAAGATGCAGAGAGGATAAACGAGGAGTATAAATAGGGCTGCTTTGGAAATCACAACACATTATCGCTCATAACACATTTATTAAACACCTACAGAGGGCATAAAGCGTGCAAAGGAGAAGCCACATTTCTGCCCTCTGGGCGTAGATTGTAAGACGTGTACTTAAAACAACCCCACAGACGGAAAGTTCTCATAATTACTTTCTGTCCATTGTGGATGATTTCTATACAACTGTCTCTGACCTTTCAATCAGCTGTTTTTTTGATCCTAAAATGGAGATCGAGGTGAGGATTAACCTGTTGCGTGATGTCTGATGTGTTCAGTGTTCCAGTACCTGTGCCGGCGGGTCCCAGCGGCGTGTTGTTGTGTGTCAGGATGAAAATGGATACACCGCAAATGACTGTGTGGAGAGAATCAAACCTGATGAGCAAAGAGCCTGTGAATCTGGCCCTTGTCCTCAGTGGGCTTATGGCAACTGGGGAGAGGTGAGAGTAAACTGTCTGTCTGTACATTTTTTGGAAAAAACACAGAGTAATTTTGCTGCCCAAACTATATTATTGTTCACAGTTTATTTGAAGGAAGAAGAACAAGCTCTAGTTAAAGCTTCTTTATTTGGAATTAACTAGGAAACCTGTCTTAATTCTGAACTATTTCAAAAGCACATTTATTACCAGAGACAGCTTGAATATATAGGAGAGGAAAATTAGGAAAGAATGCAGATAAATGCTAATTTAGGTTGTTAACCTCTGCTGATTAAAAAATGGATGCTTTTAAAGTGACAGAAAATATGCGTGAAATTTGGCAATGGAAATTTTGCCATCTTCTTCATAGTTTTGGGGTATTTGTGATGTACCCTTATTCTCATGGCATACTGTTTCCCGTTATTTTAAATCCCTGATGAAACCAGAATAAATAAGTGCTATTATTCCTATCAAAGGTGACACATTTTAAGCATGGAAGTGTTTATTCTGTGTATTCTCTAATGAAATTCTTCAGCTGTTACCTTTTAGACCTTTGTAAAGAGTCGCCTGCTATGACCAATGAAGAGCAATAGAGTACTGGACCAGAAAAAAGATAAGCCATGTGGCCTTGGCAAATAATGTAACTTTGCAAAACATCTTATATCCTCTTCTATAAGTGGGAATAATAATGGCATCAACTTGATAGTATTCATGACTGTTATATGAGACAGAGCATGTTAAATGCCTAGCATATTGCCTTCAATCAAAGTTAACTGCTATGATAAAATGATAATTAAATTTAGTGATAATTATTATCAATAGTATTTCTATTATTAAATGGGCTTCTGAGCCACTATTACATGTAGGGCTTGTGTGCTTATTGTTTTGTATTTCATTAACCAAGACTATATCTCTCTACTCTTGAATTTACAGGGAGAGCAAATATTTAAAGCTTGTTGTGTTGTTCTATCTTGACTGTAAAATTTATAAAACAAAACATGAGGATTAACATCTTGGAAATCCCAGTGCCAAGAGGGGGAAAAGACAAATGAGATGGATGGGCACATTAGTCCACACTCCTGGCTAACCGAAATTATGTGTCCACATTTCTCGGTTTCATACACGTAACCCAGTAGTCTTCGGCAGTCATAGCAAAGATTTTTGTTGACTTTTGTTGACAGTACGTCATTCTGGAGAGCTTTGCTGAAAGGCAGGAAGGGAGAGTCAGGCTCTCAGACTCATGTATTATGGGTTTCCCAAAACTCCTCACAAAGTTCTGTCCTGCGGGACCCATGATTAAGCTTCTGTAATTGGATGGAGGCCAGGAGAGTACACGCATTCACTGGGATGCTTGCTGTCAGCACGGACCAGATCATTCCAAATGCCGTGGGAGATCTGGCCTTGACACAGCAGGGAAACCGAATGTCAGTGTTCCTGGATGTGAGCACAGCAGTGCTGTCCAAGAAATACAACTTGTTCCTGCCTCAGAAGTTTGGATCTAGCCAGGAGTCAGAACATTATCTAACATTCCCACCACACTGTTTACTCATCCTAGGGTAAAGTCATAGTTATCCTAACTAGAGAGAACGTAAAATATCTTAACGTCATAAAGGTCTGTGGAGGTTGGAGTCACAGAATAGCCAAAGGTTGGTGACAATTTCTTAGATGTTGCCAGAAAATAAAACTGGCTAAATCATCCTTTTCTTTATGTGGTATTAGGTGTTTTGTTTGTTTGTTTCGATTTTTTGGTATTGTATACTATAATCTTATCCCAAACACTTGTTATTTGAATTGAATTTGAACAAGTTAATTAACCTCTTCTAAGCTTAGTTGCCCAATATATAAAATGGGGCAAATGATTACACTCTCCTCTTGATGAGGTCATGTATATTAGAGCACTTAGTACAGGTGAAGAGGAAGCATTCAGGAAATAATACCTACCGTTAAAGTAGAGCGCTCCAGTCTGTTGTAGTTATTGCTTTGGATAATTCAGCATAGTTGTGCCCTGTGCTATAATGGAGTTCGGCTAAGAAATTTTTTTTATAGGAAAAAAAAAATCGGTCATTGGCTATTCAGGCAGAATAACTGCAGCCTTTCTTTCCCTTTTTCCAGTGCACTAAGCTGTGTGGTGGAGGCTTGCGAACAAGACTGGTGGTCTGTCAGCGGCCCAACGGTGAACGGTTTCCAGATTTGAGCTGTGAAATTCTTGATAAGCCTCCAGATCGTGAGCAGTGTAACACGCATGCTTGTCCTCAAGAGGCTTCATGGAGTACTGGCCCTTGGAGTTCGGTACGGCCCTAACTATTAATGTTTGTTAACCAAACTATCTAACTAACATACCCAATTCCAAGATATTCTGGGGTACTCCTCTGCAGCAGAAAACTGTCGTACTTGCCAGGGCATCCCTGAAACTGTGCTATCAACAACAGTCTATTATTTTCTTCATATTGACATACAACAGAATTAATTTTTTACGATATTGCCAAAGTGACTTTACAGAATACATGTACCTCATACAGGCCTGGTGCCAGTGCCAAGAAGTAGCTTCTTTTTGTAGAAGAACTAGACTATATATATTTGGTTTCTTTTTCTTTTTCTTTTTTTTTTTTTTAAGATACTAAATAACTTCATGTGGTTCTTAAGCTCCAGAGTGATTTAAGCAGACAATTCAATAGCAGGCATACTCTCTTTTTCTAAGCTGTGGTGGTTTTGACCTTTTGGGGGAGATATCTGCTTACTGAGGCCAAAGCAATTTTTTCTTCACTGTCTATAATTTGCTTCTGTGTAACTCGGGTACAGCTCAACACAATCACCACAAAGCTACCCATAAAATAGACTGAAATCATTTGGAAAATGCTGAAGGCCAACAGTGGACTCAGTGACCTGGTGCTTTTCAGAATGTCTGAAACGTTCTCTCTCGTCTACCAAGACACAAAGCCCGTTTGAGACCATTTTTGTTTCGGTCCTAGGCTTCCTTTGCTATCTGCTTACTGATGTTGTGAGACAGGTTTGCCACTCTAAATGCTATACAAACATCTGGGGCAGCTCTTGGCAAACAGAAAGGTCAGCTATGTCAAAACAATACTTCGGCTAAGTTGTGCCATAAGTTGTGGAGCCATTAGGGCTGTTGCATATAAATACGGTAAATATTCCTGCAAATACATTAACTACCCTGAACTTGAATTTAATATTATATTAAGTCATATCCAGAAGGTTTTTTAATATGGTTCTGAAGAAAAATCTTAAACCATTCCTGAAACCAGCTAAAGAGCAGATTAACTGGTGCAACGTGGCTAATACCTGTTGACGTTGCTAATAGTCAAAGGTTTCAGCGTCTGAGATTGTGTCTACAGGTAAAACGCTAGCTATATAACAACTGTATTTTTATTAAGTAGAAATATAGAAGAATTTAGAGTATCATCTCAACTGGTACTATTTAGCTGGGCTGTAAGGATTTTATTCAAGAGCTTGAGAAATACACTGAGTCAGATATATAATTCACCCAGAGCATTTTGTCTACAAGAGTGAAGATTTTGAAAAAGATTGGAAATAACCTTAGAATGTCAGGAACATCTTCTGACATCTTAACTTCCCTAAGTCACCTATTACATATTATTTTTCATAAAATTTTCCCTCTGGCTCCCATTGTATTTTCATTCTGCCCACTCAGCCAACAGCAGCACTACAGCAGAGTTATGTTTCAAAAAGTCTACTAGCTCTCTAAAAAGTTTTGTTTCTTTTATTTGACCAAAACACATCTCCTAACCCTCAGAGAGGGTATGTGAGTATGTATATATATATATATATATAATATAATACAATAATATAATACATATTGTATATTGTATAGTATATATGTACAATATACATTATATACAATACATATATTAGTTTCCACAGCATTCTCTTCCTTGAACACTTTCTAAATACAACTCAATTTTTTACACAGGATCACCACCCTCTCCCACGAGCGTTTTAAGAGCTTAAATGCTCAAATTTTAAAATATGATCTGGTATTTAATTTAACTGAAGACTTTAAGTTTGTTTGTTTATTATAGTCATTCTTCTTGTGCCTGCACACAGTTTTCTGAAACACACAGAGAAAGAGAGAGAGAGATTCTAATGATCTGTTATACACAGAAGCAAACACATTTGGCAAACACATTGTCAAGTATTTTTACAACTTACATGATTTTAGTGCTTCCTTTGTAAAGTGATCATTATTCAAATACGTATTTAAATGCCTCTGCAGTCTAGGAGCAAGGCCACTCCTGCAAGGTTTTTAATGGTGATTTTTTAAAAATTAAATCAAAAGCATTTTATTTAAATAGATACATTCATAATATATTACTTAAATATATGTGCGCGAGGGCAATCATTCAGATTCTTACTTTGGATTTTAACTTTACTTTTATGTTGATTTTTGTGGATGCTTTGGTCTAATTTCATAGCAATTCTAAATTTCAGCATACCTCAGTGAATTGTGTTCATAGCCATACAGCCACTTCTATGGTGCTTCCTCATTGTAACTGACAGTGAAATTAACGACAACAAAAAATATATTTGAGGTGCTATTGTTTTCAACAGAAAGCAAAGTAGATTTACTAGAGACCAAGGGTAACAATGAGTCCTTCAGCCACTTGCTTTCTCTCCCCAAGTACTCCCACGCTGGAGATAGTGTCGAGGAGCAACCGCTGCTATATAACTAGGCCTTTTCCAAGGTCAAAATGGAGAGAACCTAGTTCAACAATTGTTACTAAGGAGCAATATTTAGGAAAGAAACGCCAAGTTGCTGTTAGCACGGCTTCCAGTCTCTAGAAAAAAAACTCCTGTTCACACAGGATTCAAGTACCTGTTTTAGATCTTTAGTACTGCCTCAAGTCACTGCAGATTTAGAATCATGATTGTGAAAAACATCCTCCCAAAATTCAGCCTTTTCTGCCCTCATTTTAGTGTGTCCTTGCACTCTTCGTTGGTGATGTTTTGTTTTTGAAATAAGGTTCTTACACTGATATGGCTTTTGGTCGGCTGCCGTAGCCAGTCCCCAGAAGCAGACTGAATAGTGAATGTACACATCCCCTGACTGGAGGGATAAATTGGAAAGAGAGCTCTATACTGTCAAAACACAGCAGAAAGCAGGGTAAATATCTGCAGCATTGTAGAGTAAGCTGATTCATCAAGATAATTAAAGTAAAAAAGGTTCCTGGGTGAGTGATGTCACCTATCCAAGATGGTCCCGTAGCGTTCCTATTTTCCATGGCTCCATGTATCTGTTAACTGATAACCTTGGGGACTGTGGTTCTTCTTAGGAGAAATTGCTCGTTTGTGTTTTTCATGACAAACCTAAAAGTGTTCTCTGAGCTTTGCTGTAGGTGCTTTGTAATAATGCTTGTCTACCCGAATAATGAGAATTTATGATTTCACGAAGGAACTGTGCTTTTGTTTCTGCCTGGCGAACTTATGAATTTTGTCTACCTCATTTTTATATTTAAGTTTGCAGCTCCTGTAGGTAGAAAGAGAAAATGTCTGACATCAGTATCTTATCACCTCACAGCATCTCTCTCTAGCAAAAATAAAGTTGTAAATATTACTGCTGTATTTTCTGAATACAGTTTTAAGCAGCCAACCCTAGTATTATCTGAATATTTTGAGCAGTACAGATTTCTATGTGTTTATATAATAAAGCATAATTTATTTTTCCATGTTATTTAATTTTATATACAATGTTTAAAAATCAGTGTTTATTAGCAGACTGTAAAGTCAAATAGGCTGTGTGAATTAGAAATGCATGTTCATGTTTCTTTTGGTTTTAAAAGGATACGTTTTAATTTTGTATATCCCCTCCAACCTGTACCATCCCTGTCCCAAATCTGAGTAGCCAAATGGCAAGTTCATGTAATTGGATAGTTTAAAATGTATATTCTAAAGGGATACTTTTAAAAAATATTTCTGAATTGGAAATGATACTTAGTGATATAAACAAAAATATATGAGGCTTAACATTTCGTTGGGTTTTTTTTCCTTTTCTAATGCTGTTGTCCTGATTCATTGAGTCTCAACTATGAAATATGAATGCTCCATTTATTGAATTTGTAGATAATGATAAAATATATAGCCAGAAGACAAACAAGCGATTAGAAGAAATGGTTCTATATATGTGAGAGGAACTAGGTATAGGAAAAAGCTAACCTAAAGTGCATAAATTTGATCACACCTCATTCTTTGTGTTCAGATAACTGTAAAAGACTTAACACTTGTCAATTCTGTTATTTGTTCACCCGCATTACTTTTCAGAAAGCATTTCTTATTGAAGAAGAATAAAGAAAATACTATAACAATAAACTTGGAAGTTTCAAAAGAGCCTGCACTTTTCAAAAAATTATAAATCATAAAGATGACCCCAGATGCCTACTGGTTCCACATTCCCCTACTGAGCCTCCCTTTTGCACTGTAGTTTATTATGCTAATTGAGGGTGAAAGGATCAAATAAAAGAGTCCCTATATGAGTTTGACATTTTTATAAGGTGAAAATAATAACTTTATAACTTTATAAGGTGAGACTAAAAACTTCTCCAAAGCAGACAATGGTAGCTAACTTTTACTGAGTATTTATTATGTACCAAGCTGAGTTCAGCAAATACACATCACATTTAGCACCCACGTTACCCTGTGAGGGAGGTGTTTTTATGAATCTATTTGATTATGTGATAACCTGCTTTAGTGATGAAGACTTCAGTGTCAGTATACTGACTATTAATCCTGCTTATTTTGGTAGAAAGAAATGGCCCATGTTCATAGTGATATTTTTAAAGTCCTGTTTATAGTCAATAAAGGGTATGCCTAACCTTCAAACTCATCTAACCTTAACATTATTGAGCTAATGTTGACACTGTCCATTTGAAGCCAACAACAGGAAATCCAAATCTATTACTATTATTGATAAATTCTCATACCCAATAGTTATGAACACTTCAAACAACTGGTTATGCTTAAGGAATGGCAAAACACATCTCTCTTTCCTTTTAAAGATATCATATTAGCCAGATTAGGAGGACGATATAAAGATTTTGACCCTAAGGAATATCACGTTAAATGCATATGCATTTTTTATAAATATAAGATGTTTTCCTAACAAATATAAGAAATAAGAAACACATTTGTCTCTATCAATATGGAATATAAAAAATAAGATATTTTTTAATCAAAACATTACAACATATGAAATTACTAAATTTATCTGAATTTGGTATACGTTAAGACTCTATAAACCATTGATCTCAAATGTGTTCTAAACAAGCAAAATACTGGCCTGCATCTATTTCATTGGAGATAAATCTTAGCTGGACTTTTTTTTTTTCCTAGTGTTTACAGTGATTGTATACCTATCAGGGACTCTGTCTCTGCCTTCTGACAGCGGATAGTTCATGATAGCTTGACAGATTTCTACTTTTACAGTTTTAAAAAGTCCGAAGTTGGGGGTAGAGGGCAGAGGTTAGAGGGTTATTAGACTCTGAGGAGGAGTGTAAGTCCTCACACCAACTAACGTCGAAGAATTGCCCTTCTGCAATGGAAAGGATTGGAAACTCTTAAATGCAGAGTGGGAGGCAGAGGTTGAATCCAGGTCTAATTGGCTGGCAGGGAATTTCGACTGGTAAAGGCAGTTAAGGAAGATTTATTTTATGACAAGGGAGTAAAATACTCTGGGTCATTCCTTAAAAAAGAAAGTCATTAATTTTTCAGCAAATATTTTTTCGCATGACGACTGTGAGCAAGGCACTGTTCTAGGTGCTCAGGATATAGCAGTTTACAAGTCAGAGCTATTTATTTCAGTAGATAAAGGGATAAAACTATACACAGTTAGAAAACTGACTCTTTTTCCTGGTAGCCTCACTACCACTATAAAAATAAAAATAAAAATTGCTATTAGGATATATACATATATATATATATATCTATATATACACATGTCTTCATGGTTGCAGTGATCTTTGTTTAATAAATATAAATTATCAATCCTATCTTTCCTTTTAAATGTGCCTATTGCCCAATCATTTTCAGGGATAAATTCTCCCTGGCTGATTGCATGGAACCTTTAAAAACCTCTTATTAGACAATATGCTTCTGTTCACTTTCCATTAGAACCCAGATGTGAGTTCAGTGGTGTGAAAGCCAGGATAAGTGGAGGGCCTGGCTTTCTGCCTCTCCCTGCTGGGGCTCCACAGTCCACACAGTGTGGGAACTTGTGGCCAAGAACAAATTTCTCCCTTTGTTATTTAACGTGCACCAATAAAAAGATCTGGAATGCGTGGATTGCCACACCACCACCTTTGCTTCTTGTTGTCATTGTTTCCTCTAAACTGGGGTCAATTTCACGGATGGTTTACGTGACCACAACTAGCATTTCCAGAAATTTATAAAACATTGGCAGCCAAGAAAAGAGTATGCAAGAAGCCGTACAAAAGATAATAAATATAAGCTGAAACTACAAAGCCATCACTCTTAGCCAGCTCTGCGTCCTGTTTTCTCCTATCAGAAAAAGGTTATACTTTGGCCAATGCAGCCCAATAACTATCTATAATGATGGAAATGTTTTCTATCTTTCCTTTCCAATATGGAAGCCACTAGCCACATGTGGCTAATATTGAACACTTGAAATGTGGCTAAATTCAACAAGGAAGTGCATTTTGAATTGTATTTCATTTTAATTACTCTAAATTCAAACAGCCTGGTGGCTACCACATCGGACAGGGCTGCCTCCGGCAACAGTGTATCTTTAACAACTAACAATAAACTAGCAAAGAAGTCAATAAACTTATAAAAATAAGTTGGAGAGGAAAACCCTGTATCCACATATAAGGGTTCCCTATGTAGGATGCCCTTGCATGCACTGAGCAACATTCTCTAGCCCTTCTGTTTTGTGCCTTTGTTCTAGAACATTTCAGTGGGTGTTCCCTGACAGCTGGGCATTAGAAAAAACAGAGGACAATAAAAAGAGAGGCTATCAGAACCAGCTGTCTTGAGAGCAGTAACTCCAGGGCCTCGATGTAAAAGCAGCTGTTAAAACAAATGCTCCTCTTGTGCATCTCGGAGTTCAAGTTCATCATGGCAGTAAGTTCAGTTAAGGAGAAAGAATGTTTATGTGTTCAGTGGGCTGAAAGGGCAAGGTTTGATTGATGCTTTTTAGGAGAAGGCAAAAATGGAAAACACCAGGTAGCCACCTTGTAGAAGCTTGAATTCCAAGAGATCATTTTTTCTTTGAAGGAAAAGTTTTAGGAAGGCAGCTTTTCACATTTATTGAGCCCAGTAGGTGAAGGTTGAGCAGATTAGCTTTGCAGGGCTCTGTTTCAAAAACACTTCTAGCCTTCACAGTGTTAAGAAAGCCCTTATGAGTTCATTCACATTCATACTCTATACTGACACTCCCCAGAAATTAAAATTTTTGCAACAATAATAGCTGCAAATTGATGATATCGACAATTATCTTTTCCAGTAGCCAGATAAAGTTTGTTTGTTTTCTTCTTTGAGTCAGTGTCCTGAATGAAACTATAAACCATTTAGGTGATTAGTTTTTTAGAAGCTGTTATTAATTTATTAGGCTTACTTTCCGGGTGTCTATGCACTTAAATGGGAAATAATTCAAATAATTCCCCTGAGACGCTGTCCTCTGAAATATCTGAAGAAGCGAATGAATTGATAGCTTCAGATATTCACAAAAGAGCTGTTTTTCCTTCCTTTAATTTTGCAGTGTATTTCCCGCCATAATTATAGGGAGGACTTTGATTTTTTATTTTAACAATCACATTTTGAAGCATTTACTTTTTGCTAGGAATTATGCAAAGCAATTCACCCACATTCGCTAATTTAATTCTCAATACTTGGTGAACTTAGCACCATCAGAGACGTTAACCAGTTGGTTCTAGGTTAGACCGCTGAGAAGTGTTTGAATCAGAATCGAACCCCAGACATTCTGACTTTCAAACCACGAGTTTTAACCCAGATATAGTCCCCTCATGTTATTGTTTTTTGGCTTTTTTGTTGTTGTTGTTTTCTTGGGGGTTTTTTGGTGAAGTTGTGAAATGCAACCTCTGTGGATATAGTAAGTCTACAGTTTAAGATTTTCTGTCCTCCCAGGTTGTACTACTTGAAACATTCTGATATTATTGACCCATTTATAAATTTTGCTCAGAGCTCTAAGGGGATGAATATGAGAAAATTGTTTCTCTTAAAATTAAACCAAGTAGTAAAGAGCAAAATTTGGGCCTTCTAGAAGATTCTGAGGGAGAAAAAAGCATACAGCTTTGATTAAGCACACATTAGGTGGTATTTCTGACATTTTAATATACAGAGAAAAATATAATGACTTGAGGTAATAAATCTAAGCGTTTCCTTTGTTCAAATCGAGATGATAGATTAGATTTCGTTAAAGCCAGCTAGGGGGTTTGCAAATGTTCGTGGTGATAAAGTTTGTTGTAGAATGTGATATGCTGTTATGCTATAAGTGAACTATGAAAAATGATGGAATCAAAATTTATTAAAAAGTTATCTCACACTAAGAACTCTCAGGTTGTAATAAAATAAATTAAATGCATTTAGACATCTTCCAAACTTTTTCTCGAGCTAAAACTAAGCTACAGGAGTCGAACCCTCCTTTCGGCAATGCTGTCTTATTCATTCCCTTTGGTAGGACAGGCAGCCACTTTGAGTTCTGTCTTTACATTCTCTTCCTTTCTTCACCCTCATTCTCCCACTAGCACTGTATTCCTCAGCCCATGTGGCACGCAAATAATGAGACATGGTTCGGGAGCTGTGCAAGATGAAGAAAGGAAAAAGAAAACAGAAAAAAGCGTGGGTCTGATTCATTTTTCTTAGCTAGGACACAGGAAGAAATGTAAACATACCACCATGTTTCAAGTGAAAAACCTGTGTCCCAAATAATTTATTTAATTCCCCGCACCTTAATGTCCTTTGGGCTATAGAGGCCAGCTGTTCAAAGTTGATGCCTTATGTAAAGTGGGCATAATAAACGATACAGAAATGAATGAATGAATGAATGAGCCCAGCTACTCAGGAGATGAAATCCTTATCAAACTGGCCTAGAAATGTGGAAATAAAGGGCTAACTTGTAGGAAGGTAAAACTTTTAAAAATATATGGGATTGGACAGTGGTGTCGTATCAATAGTGATATATACTGACATGGAGGGTTGTATGGTGTTTATGTAGGATAGTGTCCTTGATTTGAGGAAACTAGTGTTTTAGAGATGAGGAGACAATATGTCTGCAGATTGCTCACAAATTGTTCAGGAAAAGACAAAATAATATTAGAATGTGTGTATATAGAAAGGGGGGAAGGGAAGAAGGAGCAAGTGTGGTAAAATGTTGACACCTGAGGAATCTGGATAAGAGAATTCTTTGTGATGTTCTTGCAATTTTTTTTTAAGTTTGAAAATCTTCAAAATAAACGGTTTTTAAATTTTCTTAAATAAACAAATATGTCCAGAGTGTGTATTTTACTTCACAAGGAAGTGAAAATTAGGTCTGGATATATTTCAGGACTTTAAAATTTTTTGATACATTTTATGGAGCTGTTTTTAATCTCAGATACGCACCACGACATCGTAATAAAAGTGGATACTCTAGACAGAGCATAGTTTAAAGAATCTTTCCTAGTTTTTTATTGGCTTTTTTCCCATGACTTTATCTTGTCTCCTCCCTTCCTCACTCCACACTCTCCCACCCATGAATTTGCAAACCAACAAAATGAAAGCTAAAGTGAAAGGCCTCTGGGAGTGCCATGTTTTTTGCTCCCTTTTTTCCCAGGAAATCCAGACTTTCATTGCACGTCTTGCCTGTAATTCCAGTAAATACTTGGCCATATGCACACTCCCCTTTTTTTCCTCCACTGCTCCCAGGTCAAAGCCCAGATTCCTTTGAAAACTAAAGTTTTTCCAAAAATCTGTGCTGTTTGTTTTCCTTGCCCTTAATAAAAAGCCCTCATCCAACCAACTCACCTATTCCTGCATTACAGTGTGTCCTACAGTTTGTCTTAGTGAAATCATTATGCCCTTCTCGTTAGTTGTCTCTTAATCGGATGCGAAATATCCGGGAACCCCTTGGTAGTAGCACATCACAGACATGATGTCAGGGAGGAAGTGCTGTCCAAAGAAGTTGGGGTCTTCTTTGCCAATGTCAGTTGTGTTATACATGTCATGTTCTCTCTCGCTAGCCCGGGGTGTCCCGACCCTTTTAGTGTGAGATTGGACCTTTTTGAATGATGTTCAGCAGGCCCTTTACCACGCCAGCCACAAAGAAGCTCTAATGCCCTGCCCCCATCAAGTCAATTAAAATCAATTCAGTTTTGAGAGTTTGTTGAAGGACTTTCTGAAAACATGGGGATAATTCAATGGTTCTCAAGTGAGAGTAATTTTTACCCCCAAGCAAACAATAGACAATGTCTGTAGACATTGTTGGTTGTCACAGATGGGTTGGGTGTACTACTGGCATCTGGTGACTAGAAGCCAGGGATGTTGCTAAGCATTCTACAGTGCAGAGCATTGCCCTTAACAACAAAGTAGTATCTCACCCCAAATGTTGAAACTGTGCTAAGGCTGAGAAACCCTGCAGAGACCTCTGGTGAAAAGAGAGAGGACTCATAATCAAAAGTCAAAGTTGAGGGCACAATTGCAAGCCCTGCGAAATAACATTGTTTAGCTGTAGGAAAGCTCTTCTCTCTGGAGAGTTAAATTTTCCATAAAATATTATGTGGGATCCCAGGAAGCCATCAGAGATTTCCAAGGATGTGCTAAAAATTCAAAGTCTCGAAGTCGTCTCACCAGATGGAATTTGCAAAGCAACAAGCAGTGTCACTCATTCTTTTTTTGGAGAGGGAAGGAGGAGTTATAAATGTATACAAACGTGCCCAATGTGATCCATAGGTACTCCGCATGGCAACTTCGGATGGAGCGACCAAATTTGGAAAGAAAGGCATAAATGAGAATGGGCATTTCTAAGAAAACAGGAGTCAGTCCAACAGTCATAAATTTGGATCGTTCTGATAGTGCTGACAGTTGATATGTGCATGTTTCTTTTAATTTTATATTTCAAACCCAAACGATGCTTCTCTCATTCATCAGAGAACTTGCACACGTGTATTGGTGCAGCTATATCTAGGAATCGGTGTCAGAGTTGAATATTTAGGTCGTTCTTTGGGGTACTTTTAAAAAGTAGGATTAATCCTAGTTTGCATTTTATCCAGGGAGCAGCAGACTGCATTTCTGATTATGGACTAAGAAAGTGTATGGTATGGAAAGTATTCCATAGGCCGTATATAGGTATGAAACAGGGTTTCCCAACCTCAGTACTGCTGACATTTGGGACGAGATAAATCTTTGTTATAGGGCTGGGCTGTGTATTGTAGGATGTTTCCAACATCCATAGCCTCTACCCGCTGGATGCCAATAGCCTGTGTTCTTGGTTATGATAACCAAGAAGGTCTCCAGACATTGCCAAATGTTCCCTAGCAGGTATACCACCCCCACCCCCGTAGTTCTATGGATTTCTTACAACAGAAGTTTTCTTTCCATATTCTCATGGGTATTAAGCAGGTATAGTCTGCAGCATTTCCCGAACATGTTTGATACTGATCCCGATTTTCCAAGTCAGAGAGCCTTTGAGGTTATGAAATTGCTTTCTTCCTCCTCTCAGAGAATATAAATCATTACGTTGTAGAGATCACCAAGTTTTCACCACTGGTTATTTCTCCACCAGTTTTTTCCTTTTTAACTCATCAGAAGAAGCCATACATAGGTGACCTGTTTTTCCAGATATATGGCACGAATTTGGCTTTTTAGTACATGAACTTCTGAGAAAGAAGTTTCTAAAGTTCTACCTCTCTACACTTCCCCTTTCCCACTTTGCAAATCTTTCTTGTTTTTGCTGATGGTGAATGCTATATAGTTAACTCCCAACTCCCACACCGCACAGACACGTACAAGCTCAGAATAGCAGGCTCAACTCTGAGATCAGTGGGTCAGAGAAATTTTAGGTGATGCATCTCCCAGTCCTAGAAAGGAAATCAATCTCAATTCTCTCCTTCAAAAAAGTCACTAACAGTGGCCATAAACACTAGAAGTGACTCCAAAGCATTGAGACTGGGGAAGAAATCTATTGATAGAGGAAAAGCAAGCAAAATGAGCCCAAGACACTGCCATTGACCTCAGAAATTTTATGATAGGGTCTAGGTACTAATGAAATATTGGATTTTTCCCACGATGTTTAAACTTTATTTGATGGAAGACACACACACTGGTGCCCAATGTAGAAGAGGTCTTGGTTCTCCATCAGGCAAGTGGGTGCCACCTTCCAGAATTAATTGGAACCTTAGATTACTAATGAACTATGTAAAAAGTCCTTTAAAATTAGAAATTGAGTTTTGCCTTTTACGTCATTATAATCTTACCTGTGATTCTAAGCTATAAATTAGGCACATGCAAATTTCCCCGAAATGAATGACAAGACAGCCACCACTGGAAAGCTCACTTCTCTAAATGAATGAGATTCTCCACATCACAGTCACCAAATGATGGCCAGTTTTATGTTTACCGATGTGGCGCAAAAAGGTGCCCATCTGCAGTTGGCCAGATAACTCTGACTGGAAGTGGAGAGGTAATAACAAAGGTCCCCATATACTGAGCATTCGTGGGGAGCCGAGCCCTGTACTGGTACTTTATATGCACTATTGCTAATCCTCATGTAATTCTTGCAAAATGGATCTTATTATACAGGCATTAAAAATAAGCTTTGCGAAAGCTAAGCAAGTTTCCCAATATCTTATAATCGGTAATTCTTGGATCCATACCTGACTGACTCCCAATCCCCATTCCTTCTTACTGTCTTTCCAGTAAGGCTTTCAAAACTTCTAGAAATACTGATTTTGATATGTGACACATGAAAGAAGCAATCTTTTGCCCAAGTGGAAACCAGTTTAGCGCTCCTCTTTATTTTAAAAGCCATAGAAGCTTAGTCCTTAGGATCTAGCTGTTACCCAGGGGATTTTAGCCAGATTCCTGGTTTTGTTTATTTTACTTATCGAAAGTTAGAGGTAGCCGAATATTTGCATTTTTGAGTAGAACAATTTTAACACTGCACTTGGTTTTGAGTGGTTTTTAAAGGAACTCAGAAATCGGACTTGGTCACCTAGCGTTCCCAGGCTAGAGCTCTGAAAAGGGTTGGCCTCCCCTTGGACGTTTACAGCACCCTAGGATGGTGTAACTGGTACAGCTATAGGGAGAGGTCTGTGAACAACGAAAACTAGATCTTTCTGGATGTGGCCTGATCCTAATGTTTGGGTAACAACTAACCCATTTAATGGAGAGGCTTATGGGGGCTAGTTTGTAGAGTGCACGGGAAGGTGGCGATGATTCATTTCTATCAAATTCACTTTTCAGTTAACAAAATCTCAGGCTTGATGTTGGTTTTGCAGTCCTGGATATCCTATACTTTGAGGATGTTTTTCTAAATAAAAGGAAACTTTTTTAAAAAATCAGGATCAAACTTAGACACACTGTTTGGGAACAGAAGTGTGAGAGTCTTCAGGTTTTTGCTTTCAGATGTTCCCAGACAGAAGGGATCTAGATAATACCTGGCCTAGATAGAGCCTGTGCTTGTCCATCACTTTTCTTTGTGGTTTATTTTAAATCTGTATGTCTACATTTTTTCATTTGGCAAAGGTACCATTCTAAGGTGATATCTTTGGAAGGAGAATCAATATGTGACACTCAGGGCATGAGGTGGTCTCAAGGGCTTAGAGCCTAACTGTCAGTGTTAGTCTTGCCTTTGCAGGGCAGTGTAGCATTCTGAGTTCCTAGCTTCTGCCACTTACCATCTGTTATCTTCTGTTACATTCTCAGATAACCTTCCTCTTCTGTGTCCCCTGTGAAATATTTAGTTCTGTAGCTATGAATTAAATATTAAACCACAAACGTACTTAGCCAGTTCTGGACTCAAGAGACACAGGAGATAGGAGAGAGCAATAGTTATTTATTTGGTCTGTACAGTGAGCTGAGCATTGTGTGGAATATTTACTTAATCCTTAAAAATTCTAGTAAGATAAGTGACTCTAGATTCTATTAGGTACTATTCATTCACTGATTCATGCATTCATTTGTGTATTCCATAAGTATTTGAGTATTTTCTGTAAACCAGGTGCTGCTCTAGCCACTGGGGATATAGCAGTGAGCAAAACACACAAAAATCCCTAAACTCACTGAGCTTACAATCTAGTGGGGTTGGGGATATAACCTATTAAAAAAAAAAAGGTAAACTATATATTGTGAAAGAAAGTGATTAGTGACACAGATGAAAATAAATTAGACAAGAGGGATAGAAAATAACATGGAAGAGGAAGTGGGAACTGTATTTCAAGGAGGTTGGGCAAGTCTCTATTACGAAGGTGATGTTTGAGCAGAGATCTGGGGAAAGCAAACCACATGGATATCCAGGAAGGGAGTATTTCAGGTTAAGACCCAAAGACAGAAGTACACCGGGCATGTATCAGTGAGAGCAAGAAGGCCAGTATGGCTGGGATAGAGGTAGTATAGGGTGGATATATAGTTAGAAATAAAGTTGAGGGAGAGGAACATGGAGGTAGATCATGGGGGCGGGGAGAGGAGAGGAAAGAAAGGTTAGACCATTGGAGGGATTTTTGCTTATACTCAGTGAGGTAGGAAGCCATTGAAAGTAGAGGAGGATTGAGTAGGAACTTGAATTTATTTTAAAAGAATGATTCTGGCTTCTGAATTTGAAGAAGCTACAGGAGGAACAAAGATGGAAACAGGGAAACCATTAGGAAGCCATTACAGTAACTCAAATGAGAGAAGATAGTGGCTCAGATGAGAATGTTCGCAATGGGAGTGGTGAACAGTGGTGTGATTCCGACGTATTTTTAAGGTAATGCTGAACGACCAGCTGGGAGTTTGGATATGGCATGCAAGACAAAGAGAGGGGTTGGAGTGACTCTGGGTGCTGTGCACTGGCAAACGGAAGGATGGGGTTGCCATTGATTGAAATGGCGAAGACTATAGGAAGAAGAGAGTGGTGAAAAAGATTAGGACTTCTGTTTTGGACATGTTAAGTTTGAGTGCTTACTAACCATCATTTCATACCTCTTGTTAAATAAAACTGGAATGATATGCTCGCCGTGCTTAAGCGTCTTGCATAAGGTCACAAAGGAGAAGAGAGAACTGGTCAAATCAGATCTGATTGATTTCAAAACCAAGTTCATAACTATCACCCTCTTCTGTCTCAACCCTTGGATTTCCACTTGAATAAACCTCAGAGTAGTATGGGAATAATTTAAATTCACAGAAAACCATCAAACACAATTTTAGCCATTTCTAATGCCAAGTCTTTTGAGTTGTGAGCCATTTACACTTGAGCTGGTTTCTCTTTATTCTAGTCTCATCCTTTCATAGTGGCACTTTTGAGCTGTTTCTTTACCGAAAAGTAAGCAGGAGGAAGAGACACAAAGGACTTGAATAGTGCATATTGATAGCAAATAGTCCTCTCTGAGCTCCCAATAGAGCATTGCAAAGTTGGAGGATGAGCATCTAATTCAATTAATTAATGGTTAAGGTGCCCTTTTCCCCTCCTGGTGAGACTTATTTCTCTTGATACAAACTCAGATGTGAATGCACATCTCAGTTCTGGGAGGAATTAATATTCACCTAAAAGCAAATTAATTACATGAACTACTTCCCAAAAAATGTTCAGAGTTTTTCAGTGTTAAGATATTTGACATGTTGGCATGTGAAGATGTTTCTTTCACACCAAGTTGATGGAGGAAGGGCCAGAGAGGCAGAGAAAGCAAAACTGGAAAATGCAATTAAATGAACTCTGTCCTGCTTCTTTTAAATGACTGATGACTTATAAACTAGCCCTTCAATAGGAAGAAATGGTTCAAAGGCTGGACATTGGTTAGGTGAAAGTCCAGAGAAAACCTTCATGGATTGCTTTTCTACAGAAGAATTCCCAAAGGTGACTTAAGCTTCTCAGGTCCATTCTGACTTCCCGTGACAATGCATAAATCATGAATGAGTGTTCTGAGCAATGTCATATTCCAGCAGAATGACATCTCCAGGTAACCTTGAACCCTCCTGCCTGGGCTTTCAGTCACAGCCCTCCTTCAGAGTGCCAAGAAACTTTCATCACCATTCCCATCAGCCATAGCTTGTCCATCAGTTAGTTCCTCAGACACTTCTTCACTCAGCTTTGCAACAGCTGAGAATAAGGATTCCAGAACAAATAGCTCACTCACTACCCTCCCTATCTTCCAGACTGGCTTCATAGATAATCCTGTGGCAAGCACAGAATGTGGGTCTTTGTACCACCTTTGCCTCGTTCCTGAAAAAAGTGCCAGCCAGTATCATTATTCTGCTGAAGTCAGTTACAAATCATCATTATGTATAACCTTCAAAGGGAAAAAAAGTTGTATAAAAATAGCGTACTTGGGAGTGGGGAATTGGAAGGCACTTTAGAAGTAACAGGGCCTGGTGATGTAATATGCCTCAAATTCCTGGGAATGCCACTGGATGTGGCCATGAGAGAATTCATCAGATGCTGCTTTTGCAGATTTTCTTGATTCCTGATTTTTTTCTTTATGGGTAGAAAAACTGTAATATTTATACTCATACAGCACAGAAAGAACCCCAATTTGTTTTTCACAACTTGCACAGCTAATCTCATGTGCTGCTATATTTAATGTTAAAATTTATCACCACCACCACCCCTCCATATAAAGTTGTTATATTTATGAGGTTGGAGGGGGCACCTCAAGAGCCCTGTGCCTCATAATTCTTGGGGGTAATGAGAGGTGGTGGGCATGAGCATCTTTTTCTGTCTCTCCTTATCTTCCTGGCCCTGCCGTCTCCCTTAGAAGGCATTTGCAGAGCCACCTACTCGGTTATAGCATTGATGGCAACCTTCGAATGTGTGCCAAGAGTTGACATGTGAATCTTAGTTCCTTTCCTCCCACAGCCTTAGACCTTTGTAGCACTGCAAAGCCTGGAGGTTTGGGGGCAATAGAGATGGAAGGATGACCTAATGCCTCATCCTGCTGGGATAACCGTGACTTTCACATCCGCTTTCATCCACGGTGTTCCCTGCCAATCTCATGCTTTCTCAGCTCCTTTTCATGGTAATAAGTGCCATGGTGGTCCTGGACATAAACAGCCGTCAGGCAGGCCTGTCAACACTGGCTTTACACTCTGAAGTCACAGCCCTTGTTTCCTAGCAAAGCTTTTTCTCCTTCCTCCTAAGTCATTTTGTTTCCCTGATGCCCTCGTTCAGAGCCATTCTTGTTGGAGAAGCCCTATAAAAATCCCCTAAATGTGTTCACACCCGCAAATAAGGAGGTTTTTTTTTTGACAAAGAACTGTGACCATTTCCGCAGCCGAGCTGAGCAGAGCAGGGAACTGAGTGGATATATATTTAGTAATGGTGATCACTGATGTCGATTCTATGTTTCAGGAGGTTTAAGAAAAAATATAATAAAAACGCATCTGAAAACATAAGTAATTCTTGAGATTATAAGTACGACCAGGAAATGGTGGAATTGAAAAGAGATGTGGCATTCAGATATGGTGCCTTTCTTTTCCTTACTTGTTTTTCTGTGTTCTGTGCTTAGAAGAGGCCATATGAGTAAGTAATAATCTATAAGAGTGAAAAGGGCACTGCAGAAGAGAAGAAACTTTCAACGTTTATGTCTACTCTGTGCATTTCTCTGTGACCTTTGGAAAAGAAAACTCTTCATTCACATTGGCAAGATTTTGCCAGATTAAGTCCCTCCTCCACCCAGCAAACTCCTGTGTTAGAAAGTTAATCTTAGGTTCCATTAGTTAACATATATTTTTAAAAATATCAAAAAATACTCACCTTTTTAACCACATGTAAGGAGATATTCTAAAAGACTTCACTGAGTAGAAGTAGTAGTAGTAACGATAGAATGTTGATGTTTACACTGTTTGGCCAAATCACCAGGGGCTCTGCCTGCATGTGTTGTCTCAATTGTATACAACTCTACTGAGTTGTGTACAATTTTACAAACAAATCTGAGCTGAGAAAGGTTAAGTCACTTGCCCCAAGTGGAACCGGTGTAAAAAGGCAGATGGCATTCTAGCTTAGGTCTGTCTGACTCAAAAACCTGTGCCTTGAAATGCTGCATTTTAGAACAAGGTGAAGACAGCAAGCCTTTGTTTCCTGTGCTAGCACCCATGCACATCCACCTCTTGGAACTTATTCTTAACTGGTACCTTGGTATAAGAGGTTATTATACTCACTCTTGTTCCTACTGGTGTTTACTTTCTGTCAAAGCCAGAGGTGCAGAATCTTTTTCTGCCTTGCTAGTCCATGTCCATCCTGCTAGCTCCATATGAGAATCACTTAGAATAGAAAGAATTGGGATGTCTGGTCAGCTGTGGTTGCCGAGCAACATACGCAGGACAGTGGGACCTGGCTACAAATCCCCAGTGCGACTGGCACTGAACAGTGTTCTGTGCTAGGTACAGGAACTCATAGAAGGCTTCATCTACTCCTTTCTTATTATGTGACCATGAGCATGACATGTCTCCTTTTCTCTGAATTTGTAAAATAAACTGAATAATCTTTGAGATGTTCTACAGCTCAAACATTTGAGAGATTAGACCTTGGTGAATTGGCAGGCCAATGTTACAACCTGCAACCTCCCATTTGTGAGCATGCAAAGAGCCAGTCACCAGTGAATAGAAATGATCGTTAACCGTGTAGCATCAGGCAGGCCCCAAAGGGTGACCAAACCCTGAAAAATGGCCAAGAGAAAATCAGGGTGTACCTCAGCCAAAGGAAAATATGGCCCTTTATATATGTGATCATATATTTGCTTTGTATAATATCATCTTCCCGGGGTACCAAAGATGTTGTGAAGAAAGTCTTAAAGTCAAAATACTAACATTGCATAACTACTCCCTTCTTAGTAGACTAATGAATCAGAGATCTCTAAAATAGTCTTAAAAAACATTTCTCTGAGATCCATGCTTTCTGTTGTTGCCTTGGGTAAGCACAGGTGAGCAGCCTGTTTCCTTAATGAGACCTTTCTTCAGTGTAGCTTAAGAAAATGGTGGCTGTGGAGAAAGACATGCTATGTTTGAAACCTAATTCTGCTGCTCCCTGGCTCTGTAACCCTGGGCAGGTGATGTCACCTTTTTAATACGCAGTCTCATCTGTAAAAAGGTATTCTAATAGTGCCTGAGCCACAAGCTTGCTGTTGGGATTAAATGAGAGAGGCCAGTGCCTTTCAACCCAGTTTCCCGCTCATGCTAAGAGTTCAATAAAAGGGAGCTACTATGATTTCTAATAGTTCTGCTCCGATGGAAAGAGTGCTTTTGGCATGGCCTGGCACATAAGGAATGTGAGAAGGCTGTGCCTTTTCTAATTCTACCTCTGAAGACTGCTGACTGTTTATATCTTCCAATGACCACTGTAGATTATTAAATCAGCATTTCTATCAACTGCCTTTTCCCTCTCCATATTAAGGGACAGCTTGTTTGGACTCTTTGTATATTGAAATGACTATCCCTGAGCATATGGACTTGCTTTAAGTTCACACATGTTCATCTGATTACCCTAAGACAACTATGTCTGTTTCTTCACCCTAATAAAACAAGTGTTACCATCCATAATTCTATATCATTTAAGTCCAGTCTATTTCCTATAAATAAATATATCCTTGATCCCCATTACTGTTTTCCACATCTCCATAAATGTCATTTATCTATCCAGATGGCCATACCAGAAACTTGGGACACATCCCTGGGTCTGCCTTGTCCCCTCCACCTTATAGCTGATCCATCAGGTACTGTCATTTCTACCTCAAAAAAATATGTCTTAAATCCATCGGCCTCCCCACCCCAACACTCTGCACCGTAATCTAAGCTACCATCACCTCTAGTCTGGACAAGTGCAATATCTCCCTGAGTGGTTTTCTAGTTTCCACTCACACTGTATTCCCAATCCTTTGTCCACTCAGTAGTCAAAGTAGAATTTTTGAAACCAAAATGAGACCATGTCTTACCCCAACTTAAAACTTTTCAGTGATTTCCCATTATATGCAGAATAAAATCCAAATACATTATTCTGACCTGTGAGCGAGCTCTGCATGCTCTGGCTCCAGGGTATGTCTCAGAGAGCCCTCTTCCAACCACTCCAGCCAGTTTCTTTCATAGCGTCTATATCAGTTAATAAGCATATGTTTATTTTTGTCATCAATTGATTAATGCTGGTCTCCCTCACTGGTCTATAAGCTTCATGTGAGCAGAGATTTTGTCAGTTTTATTCATTAATCTATCCTCAATGCTTTGCAAAATTCTTGGAACTTTGTAGGTACTCAATAAATGTTTGTTGAATAAACAAATGAAATACCAAATTCTAATTGCGTCCTTATATTATTGTATTATCAAAGTATCATTTTTAAATATTAAAATTAGTTACTAATAATGGGGAATACCTGTGTGCAAGTCATTAGATCACTGGTTTTTAGGGATATTTCTAGGAAGGTCATCCTAAAAGCCTTCTAGAATTATATCCCAAAGTCTTTACATATATCAAAACGCTGTAGGTTAAATGATGGATATTTTGGTTGGAGTATAGGTATTCAAATTGGGCTGCTTCTTTCCATATACTCTATTAAGATTTCCAGTATGACTGCTCCAAATCATAATTCACCTAAGATGAGGGTTCACATGTAAACAGCAATGTATCCGTCTCCTAAAGTAAAAAGTTATAGCCAAACTTGTTAAGATACATATTTTAAATCTATCTACAATTGAAATTTTTATAATGTTTGTGTTTACTAGAAAAACATGTCTGACACATTTATGAATGGTATAACTTCGAGCATGGTTGGTTGGTAATAGTGATTGAATTGATATTAGGCTACATTTTACATAGTGCTATATATCTATTAGGCATAAAAGGGCACTTTGGTAATTTAAGTTAACAAAATCACAAACTTAGTGGGGAAAAGAAGAAATATTAAATAGAAGGAAATGACATTTGAAATCTATTTTCATTACATTTTCACATTTTGTTCTTCATTCTTAAACTAATTTTCCTCTAAAAAGCAAGAATGTTATATTAGGAAATAATGTGTCTTGAAAACCTGAGCCAGCAAGCTTATGATCCAAGTGGTAATGACTTCTGTAATTGCTAATGAGGCAATGGAAGTTGAATATCTGAGTGCACTCCCTGGGGCCAGCCTCTTGCCTATTCTGCAAGAAGCTGTCATATCAAATTTTTGTCCTGACTCCATGGGCACTTTGATTCTTAAACCTTTCTGAGAAACCTAATCTGAAATCAAAGTCAAGTTTCTTAGATGTGGTCAGACAAGGTCACATTTAAAACAGTCCAGTGAATCTGCAGACCAAAGTTGAAAGGTAATGCCTCCCTCCCAAAATTGGCACAGACTTACCTTGCTAGGTTACCTTTCAGTTTCTAATGTGTCTTTTTCACCTCCTTCCCGATGGACTGGGAAAATGAGAGTCTATCCTCTGAAAAATGGTAGAAGAGTTTCCTTAAATTGGAATCACTTAATTAGGAAATTGGATACAGTTGTATTTTGGAAATGCACCTTTATCCAAATCAGTGAATCACGAGGCATTTTGTTGTAGAAATATCTTGATCAGAGATTGCATGAAGTGAGATGTGCAAAAGAAATCCTTTCTAATTCATAGTAGGACTTTTAAAAATGAGAACTGTGTGGTAATTTCAGGTTCATGGGTTTCATTTTTGGCAAAAATTATCAGGATTTATTCACTCTCTTGAGTGACCCAAAACACTATACAGGATTTCTGCTGTAATGCTATGGACATTTTTTCCCCCAGTGTCACCTTCCTTCTATGTTGAGCCTTGAGATATTATCCAAAATGGTGCTGGAAAAGAGGGGAATGGTGACTCTTGTTAGGCATGATCTTAACATTTCACGACACAGGTTTTTATCAAAGTCCATGTGATTAAAGGAAAAAAAACAACCTTGCCATTGCTTTATATTTCAGTGTTCTGTCTCTTGTGGTCGAGGGCATAAACAACGAAATGTTTACTGCTTGGCAAAAGATGGAAGCCATTTAGAAAGTGATTACTGTAAACACCTTGCTAAGCCAAATGGGCACAGAAAGTGCCGAGGAGGAAGATGCCCCAAATGGAAGGCTGGCGCCTGGAGTCAGGTGAGCAATGCTTCTCCTCTACGACTGCTTCGTTCTCTTTGGACACATGGCCGACACCATCGTGTTGACTTGTGTTCCTGTGCTCGGTTTGGGGGACAGGGAGGGAAGAATTTTTGTCAGGATACATATTAGCTGTGGGACCTTGGGCAAATGGCTTCAGCCCTTGGTGCTTTGGATAATAATACCTATAGTAGGGTGCTTGTGAGGATTAATTCTAAATGACAGTAGATGTAGATATTAGATGTCTAGCACAGAATAGCCCCTCAATACTTTGCTGATGCCATTTGTCTTATTATTCACCAGAGAACCGCTAATTCAGATTGCAGTAAAGTTGACTATGGTCCCCTAGCAGGAATTGAGTCTGAATTTACTTTTGAGATTTTCAAAGAAAGGACTGTCAATATAAAGTATAAGGAACGTTTTCTCTGCGCATTCACTTGTGTACAAGAGAGGTAGGGGACAGAGGGGAAGTTCTCCGTCATGTTCTAGTTATGCGACTTTGGGTGATTTGTTTAACCTTCCTGAGCCTACTTCAGATCATTCTTATGAGAATTTAATGCAATAATGAATGCTACCTACTTAGCTCAGGGGTCTCAAGAATAATAATTTGTTTAGATGAGTGTGATGTGTGTATCAGATGGGTAAGAGGGGTAAGTACCAAAGAAACTGATTATGGTTAGACTCCATTAATTCTAAACATTTGATAATTTAGTCAGGAATTGGGTTTCTTTGTTGAAATCAAAAAGGAACTCTGGAAACTTCTATTTACCTATAAACAATTAATGCATAAACTAAAGTCACTGGCATCTACTCCATAAAGTAAATCTTGTCATTCCACACTTGTACATTTTCTCAGCGTTTTTGAAGGTGCTTACTTAAAAGTAATAGGCTCAATTTCTTTTCACATGTTTCATATACAGTACTGCTCCTTTTCTCCATTGATTTGATTCAATGAGGTTTGACTGAATTTGTGGTTCTCCTGTGCAGCAGAGAATCATGCAGATACTCCAGAGAATCAATTTAAAAAACTAGCTTCAAGGTTGGTAGCCTCTAGAATTGATTCTTCCAGAGCCTGGGTCTTGATTCCTAAGGTCCCAAAGAAGCATATTGGACAGCTGTGTTAACGGGGAAGAGTCGAGAATCCTCTATTTCAACATGACTGATGGAAGATTCCTGTAGAAGTGTGACCTTTTTCTTAAATGCTCTGAGCTGTTGTCATTGTCCCCTATACCTCCCAGCTATATTCTGCTTCCCAGAAATGTAAAGTATGGTCTGCATCAACAGAGTGGTCTGGTCCTTCTCAAGGCCTTTATCACAATGATCATGTTTTGTTTTCAGTTTTGTTTTAATTTAACACTCAAAGCCTCTGTGCCCAGCCAGAGCTAGTCCCTCCTGCAGCTTCCTTAAGAAATGAGTTTTCAAAGCAATGTTTCATACTAGTTATCCTTAACAGTTGTTTAAGTGACTACTGTCATCTGCAATTTCCAGTCCTTTCATTTTTGGAAACTATTCGATTCATATAAAAATCTGCAGCTAACATTATTTCAGATACTACACTAATTAGCTTGTCCTCTTGTAGGCTTTCATGGAGTGACTTTTCTTTATGTTCCTTAGCCTCTACTTATATATATGCATCTTGCCCCGAATATTAAGTTTAGAGCATGTAAGTGATGCTCATTTTAAAGTCTAATTCATTCAATAAAAAGACTGTTGAAAGAATCTTTCACTCTTTATTTGTAAACACAGAGTGCATTTTACTCCAGTATCCTGTGATCTTGATGGGAAGTCTAAAATTGCTCACAAAGCTGTGACTATTAGGTTTGAACCCTGGGGGTTTTTTCCGAACATAAGGTAATAGGATTATCAGAATGCCTCCCCAGAAAAGACTGCACCTGTTCAAAATGACTGCTTAGAAAAGTCTAGTCACCTTTGTAGAAAATGCAAGCAAACACAGTTAGGAAATGATCTGTGGCCAGCTTATTAATGCCGTGATTTGATTTGCAGAAATGAATCATAAAAGCGGGCAAGACAAGGTGCTGCATAGGTAAAATCCAATTTGTGCAATTTAGAAATGTACCTAAAAATAATCAGACCCAGTGGTTGATGGAGAAAGATGGTCTGCATGATTAAAGATTATTGGTTTACTAATGATCTGGCAGTAAACAGGAATATCCTTAGGGCAGCGATATTAAAGCAAGAGTAATGGTTATCCATTGACAATGAATTTAGATTTTATATCTGGTCCCTCTGTTTTCAGCTAGTAGCTATTTTCTAGTCATCTCATCTTAAAGGTAGGAAGAATAATTATTGCAATTTCTCTTGTCAAAATGTCTGAAAATAATAAGATGTACATAATATGGGACGGGAGACTAGTATAGCCATGCTAATCCTCATAGTCTCTCCCTCAAAACTGATGTTTTGGGGTTTAAAGGGGAATGTTTTACTCCTACATGTTTTAAAATTTTTGAATTTGTAAAGGAAATTTTTTCAATAAAAACATTTCTTTTATTGTAAAATGAAAAACATCCTCACTATAGTTTAAAAGCATTTTCTTCAAAACTTTACATTTGATTTGTTTAGATGATTTTTATGAAGAGCTAAGGTTAGATGCCCGTGAAATTTTAAGATAAAAATCAGTATCAAATTCTTGATTCAGCTTGATAATTGTGAAAGCTCTGTATTCCCATGATACAAAAGCATTCCAGGGTGAATTTTTAAATGTTATCCTATTCCTATAGAAAGACTTTTTTAAACAATGAAGATCAAAAATGAAAAGTATAAATAATCAGATTAGAATTCATCATTCATGAACTCATTCAATGGATGCATTCATCAATCCTGAGTTACTCGTGTTTCTTACAGTTTACCATCTCTGTAGTCAGGATGGGCCTGACAATAATTGGAATGCCATGATTAAATTAATAGCACTTGTTTTCTTTCTTAGGGGTTGATAGAAAACATAATGCTGTGTCTTGCAATCAATGATGTCTTAGATTCAGGGAAATAATTCATTTTTTCAAGCTCTTCGGTGCAATGCCAAAAGAGAAACTGGCAATTGCATCATAAATCTGCCAGTCATTTAGGGTTAGGACTTCTCCTGTAATTACAATGAAAGCAGTGTGGTGGTGGTGTCTGATTCTGAAGTATTCTGAAAGTATTCAAGAGAGAAACATGGCAAATGTGTAGCTGTATCTTTTGAGGAATCGAGGAAACCATATGCACATAGTCAGTGATGAGAAATAGAGTTGCTTTAGAGATGGGTGCTCTCCATTATTTTGTTTGTATTTGATCTGTAAGCACTGATGTTGAATTGTTTGAATACAGGCTTCTCACCCACACTCTCGCTGACGTCTTATGGAAGACTGCATCACATTAACACCATATTTTAAACTGGAAGGCACATTCTAGTCCACAGTAGTTACGGTACATTGCCTGAGATGGAATTTACTTTGACTGTTTTGTTCTGTTTTTCGCTCGAGTTAGAGTGATTATCTCTGTTCTTTGCTTAATTTATTTGTGGAGTATCTGCCTAAAAGGTTTACTAAGAAATGTAAACGATATTTTATGTGAAATGCTTAGCATAGAGCTCTCAACTGGGGTGATTTCATATCTCTTGTGACATTTAGCAATGTCTGGAGACAGCTTTGGTTGTCACAACTTGGTGGAGGAAAGAAAATACGACTGACATCTAGTGGGTAGAGTCCAAGGATGCTGCTAAATTTGTTTCAATGCATAGGACAGCCCTCAACAACAAAAGAATTTTTAGGTTGAGAAACCCTAGTTTAGAGACTGGCACATAGTAAGTGCTTAGTAAAAGTTTGCTATTATTGTTACTATTATTATATTATTATCGTTGATTCAAGCTAGTTCCTGCTTTAAACAATGTCACCACAATAATACTGGAAGAAAGTATATAATATTCTTTCCAGGCTTTCAAGTATATATTGTGATTCCTCAAACATCAGAACTTCCACAGAGATGGTTTCATCTGTGGAAATAAGCGTCAAGTTCCCTCTTTAAATTGGTGAGTTCTGCATACTAGCGTTGCACAGTAGGAAGTACAGAGAGATGAAACATAGCTCCCAGTTCAGTAGTTCAGAACTAAAAACATCTACTTTCAAACCTGTACAAATAGACTTGCATGCTGAAATGATGGCCGGGTACAGGGGGCACATTAATAGAGACCGCTCAGCTTTTTTCCTCACCAAACTAAAAGATGTACTAAATAGAACAAGAAGAATTAAGCACACATGTGTACATACCATCACCATCACCACCTCCAGGGTCATGCAGAGGTCTTTTTGATGCTGTTTTATTCATGGGGTTTCTGCACAAATCTCTCAGAATTCACCAAGCAAGCCTGGCTGGCTGTGTATGCAAATTGTTGCCTCCCTCGAGACAGCACAGGAAGAAAACTGGAACACAGAAAAGTAACTCTGATGCAGTGCACTTCATTTTGAACAAAGATTACCATGGATGCGGTATTCAGAAAGGCAGAGCTTATACCTTGCTGTGCATTTAAGTCCTGTCAAAGTTTTTTGTATTATTTCAAAGCTGGCTTTGACATTATAAAACTCAGAAGCCACAAAGATATATTATGTAATTGAACTTTCCTTTGTCTTTATTTGCCTTTTAAAAAGTTATCAAACACTGTAGGAAGTGATTTTTTTTTAATATTGCATACTTAGGAGTCTTAATATATTCCATTCATTGAATGATAAGTAATTTTCTAAATAACAATAGCATTAAAAAGAGATATCATTTACTTAGAGACTGAATAGTATTCATTCTAATAGTCTTTAAAGTAATTTTCTTTTTCTTTAGGTTATTAAAGCATTCCGAGCTTTTGAATATATATGTCCTATGCCCAATTCAAATTATTTAGTTATTCTTATTCTTTCTTTGTATTTCCATTTGGCTACATCGTTCTGGAAATGTACTGTTTTATAATTAAGACCTCAAATTCAAATAGCCAAAGGGTTTTTTGATTGTTGTTGTTAGATGGCAATGATGATGATGTTTGAATATTTGTCAGTGGTGTGGTAACTCTCCCATGTTACAGTTCATTCAGTTCCAGTGTAATCGATGGCAAATATTATACATGCAGCTCCCATACATATTATATGGCCATTCTCTGCAGACAAGGCAATCACTTGTGTTCAGGCGTTCCCTGTTCCACCCAAGACATAATGACTTTAAAAGTCTGATTTTTTGTGGGTCACAAACTCATTCAATCCAATTAACATAGTTAAACCCAAACAGTAATAGCTATGTTGCTCCAAAATATTTCCTTCTCTTCAGCCAGCTTTGATGTGAACATTTGAGCTCCTGCCTGGCATAGACTCATCTGAAACAATATGATTTCCCAAGCTGCCCTCTACATAGTATAATCTGTTTTCTTAAAATCTGAAATGGCAATGAAATTAATATGCAGCACAATCCATTGGGTGTACTTCTTGATAGTAAATTTCCATTAGCTCAGAGTAGGAAGAATCCTACAGCAGGTTAATTGGACAAGGATTCCTTTCTAATTTAAAAGTACAATTCCATTCTTTATGAAGACTTCCTCTTAGTAATATGGCTTTAATGTACATTAAACCTGTTTTCTCAATGCCAGACAAATTAATGGAGGCTGAGCTATCACAAAAACTTGGTAAATTTTTTAAATAGCCAAGAGTAATAATATGCTATTCTTTCCAATCAAATGTTGCATTTAGTTTCTAACTGTCAAAGCCTTAATAAAGACAATATTTCTTGGCCTGCCCATAAGCGAGATTATAAAATCTGGTGATGAAGAAACCATTAAAAAATTAATTTAGAGGAAAGTTAATTGCAGATTTAATATGGTGTTTTGCAACTTGGTCAACAAAATGTTTCAGCCTGATTAGCAGTATTTTTCAAGAGCTGAAACATTATGCGTGAGGAAATGGTTTTTCCTTGTCAGCTTTTATTCTTATATATTCATCTTCGGTTGTAGATAGACAAAAATACTTTAGCGAATTCCATAGTTTTTAAAAAAATTTCTCCACCGTCAGGAATAAGAGCAAGAAAAGGAAGAGACTGGAGAAAATAATTCTACTTACAAGGCCCTAAAAGTTTCAGTGATTTACTCTCCTTGGGTTATAGTTTTAACCTGCCAAGAAATTCTTCTTATACAGTGCTGTATCTCTGGTTTTCAAGAACCTCAAATCCTCCAGTATAAACATAATTTGGGAATTTCGCTTCCCATGGCAGCACTATTTCTAGGTCCTACTAAATGTTTCCTAGTGATCATCCTCAGCCTCTTCAATTTTCCAAGAGTTTTGTTAACTTTTGAGATTCCTAAAACATGAATACCCTCCTCACTCACCAATGTTGACAGGCAGCGAGTTTGCAGATTTAAGACCTTGCCTTGAGTTCCCTTCATTGGAAATTAGAAAGCTTTGTGCTAGCTGTGAAAGACATTGGATTAGGGGTGCTTTCCCCATGTCTGTGACCCTCCCTCCCCCATGCACACCATCCTCCACGCACACCACCCCCTCCCCACCCAACGCACAATGACCCAAAGCTCCCACTTACACACTCTGTCTTCTCAGTGCTCAGTGTCCTGCGGCCAAGGCGTGCAGCGAAGAAATGTGGGCTGTCAGATGGGAACGCACAAAGTAGCCAGAGAGACCGAGTGCAACCCTTACACCAGACCGGAGTCAGAACGAGCCTGCCAAGCGCCGCAGTGTCCTCTCTATGCTTGGAGGGCAGAAGAATGGCAAGAAGTAAGTAGAGCCATGAAGTGGGCACCTGCTAGGCATTTTGCTCAACCCCCTTGCTATCATCACATCCGTTTGTTCCCCTGCATAGCCTTCAAGCACGGTGACAAGGCTGGCTCTTTCCCAAAAGGTTTGCTGTCAGAAGGCAAGCAGTTCATTCCAACCAGGGTGGGAGAGCTCCTCCTTTTTATGCATGCTCCAGACTTGAATGTTCCAAGTCCGGCTGCCTCCAGAGAAACTTTTAATAGGCCTTGGGCCAAACGCATACAGATAACTTTCACAGAAGGAGGGGGAAACAGATGAAATATTTTAAATGTGTATATCCAGATTTGGTCATTCTCTATTAATGCAAACAGCCACCAGACTCAAGTAGGACCTCTTCTCTATTTTTCTTCCTTCCATGACTTTGGCTCTCAGGTAGAAAACAGACATTCATTTGAAATCCCGATCAATTAGTGAAGGACTTCCAACATTAAAAATAATGATGGGATCTGAAGAACTGCTCAGGTGTTGCAGAAACAGACTTATTTTTCTCCCACTTAATGTTTGGTTAAAGGAAGTGTAATGTTTTACGTTAATGTTTAGTTAAAGAAAACACTAAATGTCCCTGGAGAGAAGTCTGGCTAGGAAAAAAAGACATTAGTAGGACATTAGTTTCCAGAACAGAAGATTAGATTGTAGAAAAGGGAGAAAAGAGTTTAGGAAGCAAAACCATGTCTACTAACATTGGAATGAAATAGAAAATGTATGCTGTTGTTTACAAGAGCCAAGATATGGAAATTACCCAAGTGTCCTTCAACAGGAAATTGGATAATGAAGATGTAGTACATATATACAATGGAATACTACTCAGCCCTAAAAAAAGATGAAATATTGCCAAAAGATTAAATACAGCATGGATGGATCTTAAGAATATTATACTAAGTGTTATAATTCAGATAGAAAAGTACAAGAACCATATGATTTCACTCATATGTGGGATATAAAACAAAACACGACAAACCAATAAACAAAACAAATAAACGAAAAAACAAACTCATAGTTACAGACAACAGAATGGTGGTTACCAGAGGCAAAGGGGATGGAGGGGGAGAATGTAGAGAGTAAAGGGGGTCAAATATATGATCAGAAGGAGACTAGACTAGACTATTTTGAGACACGATAGAGTATACAGATGTAATGTTACAAAGTTGTAACCCTGAAATATATATATATAATGTTATTAACCAATGTTTTCTCAATTAATTTAAAAAAAGAAAGTGCATGCTGTAAAAGGTTCAGAGATAGCAATAATAAAAGAGGAATTTCCCATCAGGAATGGTTTTCAGAACAGGGGGAAACCATGCCTGGCACTGTACTAAGTGCTTTATGTTCATCACCTCACTTAATCTTTTTAACCATTAGACAAAGTGGATATTATTACCACATTCTGCAGTCGAGGAAACAGAGGTTCGGAGAGCCAGTGTCGTTTGTTCAGTTGCCACATACCGAGCAAGTGAAAGAAGCAAGATTCTATCCTAAGTTTACTCACAAATCGTTATGAGATACTATTCTGCATTTCTTTTTTTATGCAAGTGTTATGGCAATGCCACTTTTTTCCAGTTTTATTGAGATATAACTGACATATAACACTGTCTTCATTTTTGGAGAAAACGTGATGATTTGACATATGTTCATATTGCAAAATGATTACCACAGTAAATTTAGTTATTGTTAATGCAGTAAACAGAGTGTTGTTAATGTAGTTAATATCCATCACTTCACATACTTACAAGTTTATTTCGCTTGTGATAAGAACTTTTAAGATCTACTCTCTTAGCAACTTGCAAATACACAACATATTGTTAACCATAGCCACCATGCTGTATATCACATCTCTAGGACATATTAATCTTAAAACTGGAAGTTTGTACCTTTTGACCACCTTCACGCATTTGCCTTCTTCCCACCCCCACCTCTGGCAGCCACCAATCTATTCTCTGTATTTATAAGTTTGCTTTTATTTTATATTCCACATAAAAGTGAGATCATATGGTACTTGTCTTTCTCTGTCTTAGCATAATGCCCTTAAGGTTCATTCATGTTGTTATGGATAGTAAGATTTCCTTTTTATGGCTGAATTATATTTAATTGTATAAAACATTGATTTTTTTTGTTTGTTTTTATCCATTAATCCGTCAGTGGATATTTAAGTTGCCTCCATGTCTTGGCTATTGTAAATAATGCTGCAAGGAACATGAGGGTGAATCTTTTTGAGTTAGTGATCTTGATTCCTTTGAATAAATACTCAGAGGTGGAATTGCTGGATCATATGGTAGTTCTATTTTTAATTTTTTGAGGAACTTCCATATTGTTTTGCATAGCAACTGCACCAATTCATACTCCCACCA
The DNA here is from genome assembly GCF_902729225.1 of Pteropus medius. Classification (NCBI taxonomy): domain Eukaryota; kingdom Metazoa; phylum Chordata; class Mammalia; order Chiroptera; family Pteropodidae; genus Pteropus; species Pteropus medius. The sequence goes on from NW_024353908.1 coordinate 10,633,566, forward strand.
ACAGTGTATGAGGATTCCTTTTTCTCCACATCCTCGCCAACACTTGTTGTATCTTATCTTATTGATAGCCATTCTCACGGGTGTGAGGTGACCTCTCATTGTAGTTTTAATTTACATTTCCCCAATGATTAGTGATGTTGAGCACCTTTTCATATATCTGTTGGCCATTTGTATGTCTTTTGAGGAATGCCTATTCAGGTCTTTTGCCCATTTTTAGTTTGATGTATTACCACTTGTTTATTTTTGCTTTTGTTGCCTGTGCTTTTGATGTCAATCCAAAAAATTATTGTCAAGATTGAAGTAAAGGAACTTATCCCCTATGCTTTCTTTTAGGAATTTTATGATTTCAGGTCTTACATGCAAATCTTTAATTCATTTTGAATTGATTTTTGTATATAATGTAAGATAGGGATCCAGTTTCATTCTTTTGCATGTGGCTGTCCACTTTTCCTAACGCTATTATTAAAGAGACTGTCCTTTCAACTGTGTATATTTGTCATAAATTAACTGATAATATATGTGTGTGAGTTTATTTCTGGGCTCTCTGTTCTGGTCCATTGATCTGTGTGTCTTTTTGTTATGCTAATAGCATGCTATTTTGATTACTATAGCTTTGTAATATAGTTTGAAATCAGGAAGCATGATGCCTTAGCTTTGTTCTTCTCTCTCAAGATTGCTTTGGTGATTTGAGTGTCTTTTGTGGGTCAATTTCATACAAATGTTAGGATTTTTGTTGTTGTTGTTTCTATGAAAAATGCCTTTGGAATTTTGATAGGATTGTGTTGAATCTGTATATTGCTTTGAGTAGTATGGACATTTTAACAATATTAATTCTTCCAGTCAATGAGCACGGAATATCTTTTCATATTTGTGTTTTCTTCAGTTCCTTTCGTCAGTGTGTTATGGTTTTCAGTGTTCTCATCTTTCACCACTTTGGATAAATTTATTCTTAAGTATTTTATTCTTTTTGATGCAATTTTTCATTGGGATTGTTTTCTTACAACTGCATTGTTATCATATATGGAGATTTAGTCTTCCAGCCCTGTCTTTCCCTCTCATTCTCTTTCCTGATGGATTAGTTCCATTGTTCACAGTCATCTCTTTTATTTAGGGCTCTCACCCTCCCTGTCTATTCAGTTTGTTTGTTTGTTTGTTTGTTTGTTTGTTTTTGTTTTGTTTTGCTTTTTTTCTTCTAGATATTTTTACTTCCACCACACAGTGACAGGAATAGCTAAAGCACTTGAACTTAAAATTAATTGCACCTGAGCCACACAAGTTATTGAAAACCCAGAGGCTATAGAATTCTGCAGACCTGGTTCATATCCCAGCACTGCTACTTATTAGCCACTTGTCTTAGAACAAGGATTCTTAATTTCTCTGAGCCTTGGGCTTGCTATCTGTAGAATGGGAATACTAATAACTATGCAGAATTATTCTGAGAAAATCTGAGCTAATAGAGTTGTTGGGATTGACAGTGCCAGATATAGAAAGAAGGGTCTCTCTCATCTCTCTCTCCCTCAGTGTTACTGCTTGATTCTCTTTGCAGTTCTTGTTTCAGACCTACCACTACCTGCTTTTTCCTTCTACCTCGTTCATTACATGCCAAACTCAACCCTGTGTAATTGCTCCAAGGAGTTGAAAGTAAGATAGTGTTGAGGAATGAATCCAAGCTGACTGCTCACACGTTAGCCAACTTTTGAAAATTCAAGAGCCAATCGGGAAAATGCAAACTCCATTTACAATTCTTTTTAAAGCCCAAAGAATAGAACCCTTGCCAAATATGCACTGAGGAAATCCTCTTCTCTGATCATACAAAATATGCCTAGCAATTTACATCTTTGCATGTGCTATGCAGATGGATCTTTTTAAATTCTTCTTCAAACATTGCCATCAAGATTTATATAAGAACAGAAGATCTAATGAAATAGCTTGACCTATGGCTATATTTAGAAATTTACTAGAAGTTAACCATTCTCACAAAGAGAAAAGACTCTTGAAACAATGAGAAAAGTAGATTCTAATAGTTACCCTCCTGTGTACATGCTCTTTCATCTGACTGAACTCTAGGTGGAGAGTTTGGAGAAGGTGGACCTGGATGGTGAGAGAGAATAGAGAACTGTGGGAGGCCCTCACCTGACACTGAATTTGCAAAATGAGGCTCAGGATAGCTGGAGCTGAGAGAAGCCTCATCAAAAGCTTTTGTTTTTCCCTTGCGAAGTCCGCTGGTGGCCCTATCAGAATGTCTCCAAAACAACAAGGCTTAGTTAGAGTGAATGTTGATAGTAGCTAGGCAACCACCCTAATAGTTCGAATCAAGAATGGAGTGGCCACTCCTCCTGTTTGCCTGGGGCAGTCTTGGTTTATGCCTATGGCAGCCCTGGTGTAATTATTAATTGCCCCTAATTTCATGATAAAAAGTGTCCTTGTTAAACAATAAACTAGGTGGTCACTTACTAGTACATCACCCTTCAGACTCCCCTCAATTATGGCCCTAACCTTTCTTCCTCCCACCTCCTCTGTACCCACTCACTCTGCTACCATTTTACCTGATACCTGCTTGACACAGACATGCATCTCTACTTCCCTTCCTTCATCTAGTGACTCCTTGACCTGATGTCAGTGAGCGTGCCAAGGCACAGCCTCAGAGCCCACTGAATGGGATGTGCCGAATTCCCCAACCCCAGTCCATTACAGGAAGTTCTTCTCTTAGTGGTCTTTGGCAACCACCTCAGAGCTCTTGTTTGCTTTTCGAGTGTGCATTTTTCTCCTTTTGCTTCTCCTTTGTGGGCTATTAAAACTCATCTGTTTTTTTTTGTTGTTTTTTTTGGTTTTTTTGGTTTGTTTTTCTTTGGGGTTTTTTTTGGTAAGATGTATTTCATGCAAGGCACATAGCAAATGGCACCCTCCTCTTTTTGAACAATAATCCAGGCAATCCGCCTTGAGAAGCACAAGTGGGTATGAGAAGCATACCACAGTAGCATGATCATCAGGGATGTTTTATATAGCCTCACAGGTTGTACACTGCACAATTCTGGGGATACTATTTCCATAGGCTACAATGTCAGTGACACCCCTAAAACTGTATAGTGCAGCGGTCCTAATACTGATGATGATTTTTAAAAATGTATTGTTTATTAAGCTATGGACCAAGAACTACATTGAGTATTTTTACACTGTGGACCTCATTTAACCTTTCCCATAACTCTCTAATGTAGTAATGAAAATTTTATTCTCACTTAAATGTGAAGACATTTGAAGCTTAGGCAGGTTAATTTATCCAAGTTCATGCATTTCCTAAATAATAAGGCTAGGATTTGAAGCCCAACAGCCTGACCTCTGGAACATATGTTCCGAATCTTTATATTCCACTGCCTTCCGTGCACCTAAGATGAATAATTTTATTTCTCTCTTAATGGCTTGTCCAGCTTCTTACTGCAGAGTTGGCATCAAAGTAGAATTCCCTTTACCGAGTAACCACCCTTACTTGCTTCTAATAATGAAATTCTTGGTCCAGCTGGTTGATGATCAGACCTTAGGCCATGTGGCCTGGGGGTAATCTTGATTATGTTGGAGAACCTCAGTGGATCTCTTTTGTTTATTGTGAGGCCTGTTTAATGCGAGGCTGTGGGCAGGGGGTGGGAGGGGGCATCGGTGTGCCTTCATGATACCATAGGGTATCAAGGACTTTCAGATGTAGGACAAAATAATTGGAAAAGAGAAAAATGCTCTATTCAGACATCCGTGACTCATTTTGTTTCTGCCCTAGAAGCACTATATCGTAAACAAAAGACGATTTGATGTGCGGCTCTGAGAATCTGACTTCAAATCTCTGGGTTTCAGCTAGCTGATCTACAAACTGAGAATTGTATGACGAACTTTGCTGCAGGGGCGTACTGAGGATTGTGAGCTCAAGCAAGGGGGTTCAGCACAGTGCCTAGCACACTGTAGACCTTCCACAAATGCGGCCTCTCTTCAGTACAGTGGCCTCCTGATGGAGAGTTCACATGAAGAGCAGCACTTCACTTAGCCTGCATATCACAATATGGGGCTTTTTAATATCATCTGCCAACTTCCACCTAGATATTTGGCCTCTCAGCAATCAGTTTTATGCACTTTAGAATTATAAGGCTCATGAGGCTGTTTGAATTTTTTTTAATTAATTTTTTAAAAAAAAATATGCTTATAAAGGATTTACTTATTTATAGTATTATAATCTGACATAAGAATTTTTTACAGCTGCAGAGGTCTTTCGATCAAATGTGAATTGTGAGTATATGAGTTATGCATCTCTTAGCATTAAGGAATAAATCCCTCAGTTCTCTCAAGTGCCCCCTTCTTTTTTTATCTTTACCTGGAATACTCTCTTTACTGCGTAGTAACTCTGTATCACAACAAGGCTGCCCTGCTCCTTCCCTTACTTCACTCACCCCTGTTCGTCCTTTCGGCCTCAACCAAGATGCCACTTCCTCTCAGAAGCCCTTGCTGATGATACCTCCATCCCAATGACTGAGTCATTAGTAGCTTATAGCAGCTTGAAAATACTCTGTTTTAGCAGTTAGCACTCTGAATTGTCGTTGCCTCTTTCCATTATCTATGTTATCAGCTGCTTGATGTCAGAGAGCTTATTCATCAGAGTTTTCCCCAGCATTTAGCACAGTACTTAGAGCATTGAAGGCACTTGCTGAATGAATAAAATGATTGGAGGGACAAAAAGATAGTTGGAAGAAAGAGAAGAAAGGAGAGAGGGCAGGAGGAAGGGAGGGAGGAAGGAAAGGAAGGA
>NW_024353908.1:10638585-10760393 GCF_902729225.1 Pteropus medius
GGAAGGAGAAAGGGAGAGAAGGAGGGAGAGAGGGTGGGTGGGAAAGAAGGAGGGGAGGAGTAATAAAACATTAAAGAACAACACCCGCTAATTGCTGGCTTTTTCTTTTTTAATTCTTTAGAATCACGGCATTCTAAGATGTGTTTTAGAACAGTCAAGCAAACTCCGTTTTTCCTGTAAGAACGGCTGTTTTATTTTCTTGTCACATTGCCACAGACAGGCTGTGCTCTGATATGTCTGGCCTTTGCAGAGCTGCCCATCCCATGGCTGTTTGGCCCAGTGCAGGGGCTTGGACCACTCCCGTACACATTTGGAGTCTTAGAACTTGTATTGAGATCAGCTGCGGAGTGATTCCCACGTTTATCTCCTTAGCACAGAGAAGTTGGAAAAGAGCAGCAGATCCTTGGGCAGTTGGTTGTGAAGATTTTACCAAGTTTACAATAGGGAGCGATCACGTTTGGACGTGTGTACAAAGGCCAGATATTAACTCTTTATTACTTATTCAACAAATCTTTATCAAGCACCTGCAAAGCGCCAAGCACGAGGCATTAGGGATGCAACAGAGATTGTGGAAGTGCTGTGGTGGGATTGATTGTCTAGTGGAAGAGATGGAGAGAAAAGAAGCAAACGTGTTCTATAAAATTGCCAATTTTTGAAAAGTTGTGACGAGAGAAAAAACAGGCGTTGAGATAGAGACAGAAGGACAGGCCAGTCCTACCTTCTCTAGAGTGGTCAGGGGGCAAAGGGCAAGAGGAGGCCATCCCAGGTAGAAGGAAAAGGGAGGACAGAGCCCCGCATGTTCAATGTACAAAAGCAGCACATGGTGGGAGCAGAGTAAACGAGGGGACCAGAGATGGAATGAGGTTGGACTGCAGGAGCGGCTGGGTTATGACATGGGTTTGGATTTTCTCCTACGGTGTAGGAGGCTTCAAGCCCCTTCGTGACCTAGCCTTTGCCCACCTTCTAGAATCCCCATCTCAAACCGAAGGCCCTAACAACCTCAAATTGCTGTAATCATCTCCCACCCCGCTTCCTCATTAATATTCACCTCCGATCTCCATGTGCGCCGAGCCCCTCCTGAGACTCCCCCATCTCCTCCTGGCCTAGTGAACTCATCTCCTCTTTCGCTCCTTCTCCTTATCTGCCTCTCCCTGAGCACCCCTGACAGCACTGTGGGAATTCCCGTCTTTTGTCCTCTTCTTTTGCTGTCACAGTTGCAGAAGACCCTGATGATGCTCCTTCCTTCATCACATTCTCTGTTGTGAAACCCACATCTGCTCACACAGCCATACAAGACGGCCCTAAATATTAGGTGTCACCAGTTAGCTGACTGCCCTGACACATAGATCCCAACCTGGGAGAAGCAGCCACGCTGGGTGTCGTATCAGAAAGAGAAGGGGAGTAGGAAGATGTCAGGGCTGTACCCCAGTACTTAATACAGAACTTGGCATGTTGAAAATATTGGTTGAAAGTATGAATGATTTAAAGTTATAACGTGTCTCCGTAGTATTGTCTGCCTTTTTTCCCTTGCAAATATACTCTTTTGGGGTAAAAGTGTCCAAACTCCACATACCTGACTTTAAAATGAGCTTTAAGAATAGAACATATAGGTAACTTAACGACTGCTTTTTCTTTTTTTATTTTAAAGCAATGTTAAGTAAATCGATTTGTAATCACGGATCCTTAGCACAAAAACCTTCGTGTGGCACACGTAGAACACAGTGCTGTCAAGTTCCCCATTCACTCTGTGGCCTGTGTGTACACACACTATCTGACAATGGCAGCCTGGCACTAGAAACGACATGATGAGTTCTTTAGCTCATGAAGAAAATCGACAGCTTAAAAGAACAAATGAATATGAAGTGATCTTATTCCCCCACCGTGGTTAGGGAATCTCAACCAAAAAAAGCGTCAAGCAACTTGATTATAATCTTTAAAGAAAGACAGTTTCTACCGATTGCATCAAATGATGCAGTTTAGACCATCACCCTGTGGCTAACTGACCTGCCTAAATAAAATAGTACTTTAAAAGTCTATTTTAGGTCTTCCTCACCCTCAATTGGGAAAGTTATCCTCCCCCCTGTTAATTTCAGCACATTTAAAGGCACATGTAGCCTGAGAGACAATGGGCAAGCTACCCAAGTTAGCCCAGTGCTGTGATTATTTGCTTTCTGAATTCCAGTGTGTGCTGAAATTCAAGGAGGCTAGTGGTGCAACTTATACGCTTGGTATAGTGTTTCCAAAAAGCTGTATTGAAATTCTAGAAAACCTTTTGGAGTTAAAATGAGGCTAGTTGAGCTTTCAGCTGTTTTTTAGGGCATTCTAGATCATTTTCCAGGACAAAGGAAAGAGTCATAAATCATAGGGGAAGTGATATTACCGAAGGCTGATAAAAATCCAGTGGTATGGGGCTAGGTTTGCTTTCTGATTACCCAGCCCCGTGCTCTAGTTTGGGTTTAGGACTCCAGGGGAAAAGCTTTGCTACATGATTTCAGAGCTTCTGTTGACTCATTCCAAAGCACTGGGCAAGTCACTTATTTACTTACTTTAATTTTTCTAAAAGTTATACTCAATTGTGGATGAAAAAGAGGCCACATACCACACCTGACAAGCTCAGGGGAGGCGAGGCATGCATGCCGGACCCCTACAGACTGAGAGACCAAAAGTGACCATTTAGGATGATCCGAACATAAAAATCCCTCGCTAAAAGCAGGTCAGAGCGAGTAGTCACCATAGCTTCCTTGACAAAGGTCATTCTTCACCTTAAGTGAGCCCATCCATTGTCTTTTTGCATCTAAGATAACATACCTTTCCACACCCCTCAGGGCACAACTGTGCACCAGAGCACCAGAGCACTAGACCACAGAACCCCTCATTTTAATCTTGTTGCCCACATACCGTCTCAATGTGCTATAAATGTTCATTATTAACTACCCTGTACCCACCAATGTAAGAGAAGTATGCGTTACTCTATTTTGCCTTTTTATCCAATCTCAGAGATTTCCTTGCCTTGCTTTCTCCTGCCCCCTTGATCTACCACCAGTGGATATCATGGAACCCTCCCTATGTCTTTTTCTTTTATTCTGATGTATAAAATAAGCTGCAAAACTGCTATCCTCTGGAGCACTTTCTCAATCCATTGAGGTTTTGCTTCCTGGCAGTTTTCATCAGTTTGTCTCAAATAAACTCATGAAAATTCTCTACAGGTTTGGACGTTTCTTAGGTTGACACGAGGTAAGATTTCCCAACTCCCTTTTCCACCATTGGCAAAATAGTTTTTATGGTTAGTTAAACATTCTTCAAAACCAAGGGAGAAACACTTAACAAGCAGAAAGTATTTAGTAATCCTCGCATTTGTGCTCTAAACTGTTACTTATTGACACAGATTAAAGCCCTATGGATTAGTGAAAATGAGAGGAAACTGGAAGGTTTAGTCCAGGTTGGCTGCTCAATAGTCATGATCTTCTCTGAGTCACATAAATCCTGATCTTCTAAGGAATTCCTTTTTCCAAAGGACGTTAAGTATTTCTTCCGCATATACCTACACATTGCAGATTGACCATTGTTTTGTTTTATTTTATAAGATCAGTGGCTTCCCAACTCGTTTGCCATTCTTTTCATGAAGAAACAAAAATGTTGTTATTTCACAATCATTCCCAGCATCCGCCAGGGACATAGAAACTCCAAAATCATTGAGCCAGGATTGAGCTAGGAACTAGACTCAGCCAGCCTCCTGCACTGATCAGAAGGTGCAGGAGCATGCTCCTCCATGCTCACTACGTGACTGTTCATAGCAGCACTATTCACAGTAGCCGAAAGATAGAAACAACCCAAATGTCCATCAACCTTTGAATAAACAAACTGTGGTATCTCCATCTGCGGACTATTAGCCATAAAAAGGAATGAAGCACCAATACACGCTCAATATAGAAGAACATGGAAAACATCATACTAAATGAAGGAAGCCAGTCACAGAAGGACACACATTGAATAATCCCATTTATGTGAAATACCAAGAATAAGCAAATTCATAGAGACAGAAAGCGGATTAGTGGTGGCCACAGGCTGGGAGGATGAGAAAAGGGGGGACTGCTCGAGGGGTGCAGGGTTTCCTTAGGGGCGCTGCAGATGTGCTGCACAGGTAGTGGTGATGGTTGCGCAACATCGTGAATGACTGAATGCCACTGAATTGCACACTTTAAAGTGATAAATTTTATACTATGTGTATTTTATTAAGAAGAGAGAAGAGAGAAGGGAGAGAGCGAGAGAGAGAGAGCGTGCGCGAGCGAGCGAGAGAGAGAGGGAGGGAGAGAAAGGAAAGAAAGAAAGGCAGTGGTCATATCAGGAAAGAATTTCTGAGTTAAACTGGCTTCTAAACTCAATTGGGCAGTACAGAGATCATTCTAGAACGAAACATCCCAGCTGCTCTGTTTTCCTCTCTTTGTTCATGGGAATAAAAATATCTATCCTTTCTACCTCACAAAGAGATGTATGACCTGCAACAAGTTCCTTAGGCTAAGTCTCAGTTTCTTTAAATAATGGAGATTATAGCAACTACTAAATTTTACCACCTAGCTATCTACATCTTTAATGTCTGTCTTTGCTACTAAAATACAAGCTCCTCTCTGAGAACAGGGGCTGTGTCATTCATATCCACTCTTGTTCACTTGGGACCCATCACAGGGCCTGACACTTATTAGGAACTTGGTGAATATTTGCTGAATGACCAAGGGATGAGAGCAGAAAAGCCTGAAGGGGGCTATAGGAAGGCTTTCCTCGAGTCCCCAAGGTGGGGATCGTTTGTGAGAAATGAAACTTGTCCTTTATGCTCCTCTGGAATCGACAACTAGGACAAGAGGCTGGAATCTGGAGGGAGATGTTTAGTTCTGTGTTCTAAGAAGATTTGTGCCATTTGGACAGGTAATGACTTCCCTGACTCTGGAGGGATTTAGCCACCAATTTGAAAACTGTTTGGCCATAGTTTTAAAAAGATTCAATGTTTGAGTAAGTGTTTGAAGTAAACAGACCTTCAGGTCCTTTGCATATCTGAAATGTATTCATTCATGATTCATTCCTGTATTCAGACAGCCACTTACTGAATGATTATCGCTGTGCCAGGAACACGTTGTAGGTAACGGTGACAAAACGAGGAGTTCTCTGATAAGCCCTGCCCTCAGAGATCTCACAGTCTTAAAGGGTATGTAGATGGGAAAACAAATAATTACAGCAACAGGATATTATTCTTCTATATATAATATATATAATGATAGGATACCATTATCCTGCTGTTTTTCCACATCATCACCTGTTTTGTTTGTCTTTAACAGTGCACCAAGACTTGTGGTGAAGGCTCTAGGTACCGCAAGGTGGTGTGTGTGGATGAGAACAAAGGAGGCGAGGTTCACGGTGTGCACTGCGACATGAGCAAGCGACCTGCAGACCGCGAGAGCTGTAGTTTACAACCCTGCGAGTATGTCTGGATCACAGGAGAATGGTCGGAGGTAGGTCCTAGGGCTTCTGTTACTGCCTTCGGGTCAACAATGGCCTGAGGGAAACAGAAAGATGAGGGCGGGAATGTGGGAGACTGGGACTCACCTGCCAGTTCTGCCACTGAGAACTATGAGTTCTCAGACAAGACCCTGAGCCTTCCTGGGCTAGAGTCCTACATGTGCAAACTGGGGGAGATGCATGAGGTGGTCTCTGAGCTCCCTTTAACTCTTCATTCTGTGATCCACCTTCACGTCCTGTTGGTATGATGGGGAAGAAATTATCACAGGAGCTGCAAATTTATAAGATGCCTGTCAGTGCCTAAAGAAAGTTAAGTGTAAGAAAGTGTCTTAGTGTCAGGGAGAGAACAGAGGAAGGCGGGGGCTATGACACATTAGTCCCTGATGGGTAAAGGGAACAGGCTGCCTTCCACCCCAGCAGAGGCCATGTAGAAATATGGGTTCGGTCTTACCAAACTTGGTTTTTCAAGGGAGGACAAAAATATGGATTTTTATGTGAGATCTCCTCATTGTAAAATGTAGGCTAAAATTACTTGTTTAAAACATTGTGCGAGGAAATCCAAACAAATTTGTGGGCCAGGCAGGGATCACCCATTTAACAACCTCTGACCCAGAAGAACAAAATGGTTTTCTGTAATATCTAAGGAATCTCAAGTATCTATTTTTTCTTATCTCCTCCTGCATATAGTACCTTTCTGGATACTTTTTATTATTAATCAACCAATAATCATAGCATGATTATATTATTTTCAAACCTCATGATACTTTCAAATACTGAAAGATGACGTCGAAACCAGACATCATTTTCCCAAAAGAATTTAGAAATATGAAAGGGAAGTATCTGGGCTCATAGCAAAAGTGTTTGCTGTCGCTGGAGTCTCTTCAGATTTGACAGGGCAGTAATTTTACATCTTAATCAGATGAATATTTGCGTGTAGATGATATGTGTGTTGAGCATTGAATTGTTCTGCCCTGAAGGTGGTCCTAAAGTCTCTTCTAACTATGTCTCTCCATCCTCTCTACTCTAATGATTTTGTCTCCCCTCCCTCCCTGGAGATATTTGGCAGTGTCTGGAGACATTTTTGGTTGTCACAACTGGGGGAAGTGACACCTAGCTCCTGTTATCTGGTAGAGGCCAAGGATGCTGCTAAACCTACCATTTACAGAACAGTCTCCATCATCTTGGCAGAGTCTTTGGTGGTGGTTATTACTCTGCTAAAAGTGTTTTGGTCTCTTTCTAAGACTTGAATCATGTTACTCCTGTAGTTTTAATAAAACCTCAATCTTAACTCCTAAAAAATGAGCTAGGGAGTAGATTTAAAAAAAAAAAGAAAAAGCCTTCTACATGTGTCACAGATTGAAAAAATCTGCAAATTTACAGGTAAAGTTTAGCGGGTCGTAAATAGGACTTCACACAGATACAAGGACCATGGGGAGGAGACCCTGCAAGGGGAGTGACACCAAAGGGATGGGACCAGAATTCCTCCTAGAAAAGATTCTGGTGAAATGCAAGAGCCACAGCAAGACATCCCTCCGCTCCAGGAGCCCTGTTCCCACGCCTTCTCTGCACTCCACCCCACCTGAATTTGGGGCAACCTGGGGCCAGATCAAAGAAGAAGAGTCCCATCACTCCTGGCTGATGCATTTCCCTGGTTGGGCCTGACATGTATCATTCATACAAGGAGTCCACGTTCTCACTGTTTCATCTTACTTTACTGTTATTTTCCAATTAGAAAAGTAATCCACGTTCATGATGAAACAAGCCCATTACCCCAAGCATGGAGAATCAACAGTAAGAGCTTCCCCACCTCGCTCTGCTCTCCCCTCCCCTCCCCTCCTACACTTCAAAACTCTGGTCTGAAATGGATTAAGTAAGCCAGAGGCAGCCGACAGTTTAATGATGCGCTGAACAGCTACTAAGATTATGTGTTCTTTCCAGATTCTTTCCAGAGATGTGGAGGCCTCTGAATAAAACCTGACTATATTTGGAGCTCAGTTCCATCAGCAAATGCCTATCTCCCATTGCGTCCCCACATAAAAGGCCACTGGGCTGCTTTTGCTTCTGGTGTGTTACAGTAGAGTTCCCATACTTGCCTCCTCAGACGTACAGCCTTGTTTAAATTCGCACAGACTGAGGTCAGTGCACGCAAGTGCTGGGGGAACCACCCTAAAATACCCACAGCTTGGACAGAGCATTTATTAGCCGTCTGTCTACACGTGAAACACCCCAGACTAGCTTTGCATTCCCCTGGCCCAGAGTCAACTGGGTCTTCGGGCATTTGAACAGTGGCAGCCAAAGAAGGAAGAAACATACGCAGAGCATTTCCAGGTCTTGAGCCAGCTGGAAGGGACGGACCGGGGACGCTCTGCGTGCCTCTGGCTGGGCCTGTTCCCTCCTGCCTCTGGGACCTCTTCAAGAAGAGACTTCTCCTTGGAAAAGTTACAGGAAAGGAAACAGGCATGGCTTACAGTGAACAGCTCAGGAGACATTAGGAAAGAGCAACACCGTGGCTTTTCACAGCGAGTAAGAACTGATAGAAGTACAAATAAGCTAATAAAGTGAGAGCTCTCCACGGCATTGTCGCAGGGTCAGTGTGCAAGGTGGAGGTCAGGGGTCTGTTGTGGGCTGCCCCCAGGCACTACTCCAGCCTCTCCTCTCAACCCTTCTCTCCTCAGTGCTCTGTGACCTGTGGAAAGGGCTACAAACAAAGGCTCGTCTCCTGTAGCGAGATTTATACCGGGAAGGAGAATTACGAGTACAGCTACCAAACCACCACCAACTGCCCGGGCACGCAGCCCCCCAGCACCCACCCCTGCTACCTGAGGGAGTGCCCTGTCTCGGCCACCTGGAGAGTGGGCAACTGGGGTAGCGTAAGTAGACGATTGAGTTATCAAATCGGAAAGCTTTTAGATCTAAAACCCCATCGTGAACACATCCTACCTGACCTATCCTAAGCCATTTTCCTTCTAGGAGAGAGCCTGGTGAGAAATAGCAGTTAGCACTTTGAAATGAGGCGGTGGGAAAAGAGTTCTCGTCCTGCTGGGCAGCATGGCCAACCCGGTGCTTGGCTCATGGGTTCTGAAGCCACACGTTCTCCTTGTGGTTGCTGGTTCTGCTGCTTCCCAGTTGAATGAATGACAAGGTGTCTCAGCTTCCACATCTGCAGAATGGGTGGGAGTGAAGGTGAAATGAGTTAATACAGAAAAAACACTTAGGGTCATATGGCAAATTTTAATTTACAAATATTTTGCCACAATTTAAAATTAAAAAGCACCTAGAACTTTGTCACTTAATAAGAGTTACAGAAGTGTTAGTTGTTGCTTCTGTTGTTAAGAAGTCTGTATATTCTAGTCTTTCTACACGGGGAATCCTTCATCGCATTAGGGGTACGAGTGAAGACGTGTTAAACTGAGACTGCCCTGAAAATTGCCACAGCCCTCCAGCTCCTGACTGCTCAGTGTTGTAAAGTGATCAGGCAGAAAGTATAAGACCAGTTGAAAGTGGTTAGGGTTTGAGTCCTGGCTCCACCATGACCTTGAACAAATTTCTTAACATCTGAGCTCTAATCTTTCTTCTGTAAAAATAGAATGATGAAAGTGTTATCTCATTGCGTTATTGTGAAGCTTAAATGAGAAAATTATAAATATATGTATGTATGAATAAATATTTAAGTAGGTAGATAGGTAGATAGGTAGGTAGGTAGGTAGGTATAAATGTGTATATGTAAAGCTTAGCACAGAGATTGGTCCATAGTAAGTGCTCCAATATGTCAGCTATTTGTTTCAGCAACGTAGTGTCTGAAATGATACCCTGTACGTGCCATCAGGCCCTGAGCGCCACATCACTAGAAGCACACGCATCCTGGGTTCGAAAGCCACATCACTGACTCTGCTCTGCCTTGTAGTGCTCGGTGTCCTGTGGCGTCGGACTAATGCACAGATCTGTGCAGTGTTTAACCAATGAGGACCAGCCCAGCCACTTGTGTCCCGCTGATTTGAAGCCAGAAGAAGGAAAAACGTGTCATAATATCTATAACTGTAAGTTGGCCAAGTAAAACCATCTTTCGGGAGCATAAAGAACAGGATTTCTCTGTTCATTTGTTCGCCTGCCCATTTTAGAAATACAGAATGTATTTTAAAGAAATTGTCTCCCTTCGCTGAAAAGACTTTAGTGTGAACAGTTTAATTCCCTTCAGAGGGAAATGTGGCACACCTCGGAGCATCACACCTCGTTTTTGCATTTCACGTTTTCTAGGTGAGTTCCCCCAGAACTGCAAAGAGGTGAAAAGACTGAACGGTGCCACTGAAGATGGTGAATATTTCCTGATCGTCAAAGGAAAGCTCCTGAAGGTAAACGTCAGACATCGGTCCTTACTTCGAAAATGTTTTTAGAGTGAGTGGCCCTGGTTCTCATTGTCGCATTTCTGAGCCGCCCTCCACAGGTTGTTTCTGGTCTGCCTTTCAGATATTCTGTGCAGGGATGCAGTCTGACTACCCCAAAGAGTTCATGACCCTGGTCCACGGTGACTCTGAGAACTTCTCCGAGGTTTATGGGTACAGGTAGGAAAGCTCAGGCTCAGAAGAGCCCGGGTGCCTGGAGATCCCTAGCAGTACCTTCCCATCCTCACCAGAACATGCTCTCTGTAATGCAGGTTGCACAACCCAACCGAATGTCCCTACAACGGGAGCCGACGCGATGACTGCCAGTGTCGGAAGGACTACACGGCAGCGGGGTTCTCCAGCTTCCAGAAAATCAGAATAGACCTGACCACCATGCAGATAATAAGTAAGTTCAGTGGCACGTAACGTGCCAATGTATTCGGGAGTCTCTCCATTCAGTCAGCAAACATCCTGTGCAGTGGCCAGGCACGAGGTGCTGAGGATGCGAAGAGGAACAAGACCAGCCGTGACCTAGGCTGCCCGAGGGTGGGGTTGCTCCTTTTTGTTCACTGCTGCTCCCTCAGCGCCTGGAAAGTGCTGGCACTTGGAGCAGGGGGGTGGGGGCTCCAAGAGATTTGTGATGAATGACGGAAGCGCATTAAAGGGGTGCCACAGCAGTGGGGGAGTCAGAGCGGCATGCCCGAAATACAACGAAAGTGAGACCTTGAGGTCAAGTAGAAGCTAGCCGGGTGCAGGATACTCTTTGTGGTCAAAGCAAGGATGCGAACAGAAGTTTTTAAGGGGGAAGAAAGAGTAGGTACAAACCCTAAAGCAAAGAGAGTCATGTGGCAGCATTCGCCCACCCCCACCAGCACAGTGTGTGCACAAACGTAAAACTAATTTTATCTGATTGTTGATTTACACAAGAAAAATGGAACACAGAACAACCTTCTTAAAACTAGCCTGCGCGTGGGCTGATTTGATACTCTGGCCAGCACTGCATTTTTGTTAGGGACATTAATCATAGGAGTAGTTAAGGCAGCTCCACTCTCCAAACACGTTCCCCTGAATAGAGGAAAAACAGAAATAATGAATAATTAATTTTTCCTCATTAACATTGTACTCATAATATTGCATTGCTTTCCTCTTGAGGTAGATTAAACTTGATTTGCACCAAGATATTTTTAATTGCTTTCAGCTAGACCAATTAGGGCTAAAGGCAGAGGGTCCGCAGTTTCATGATTAGACCCCCCACCCTCACCCTCCCCCAGCTAAGACCCAGAGCTTCTGCCTGCTGAAGCCGGCAAGGGCCCCTTTCCCTGAAGGACATGGGACTCAGACTTCCCTCCCACCAAGCTGTGGTTAACTGCACGAACATTCAGGCCTTCTCCTGTTCCAGAAAGACAAGGCAGAAAGGTAAAAAGCTGCCTCCGGTCCCCAGTTCCACCAGCAACAGCTTTTGCAGGATTCTCAATTTATCACCTGATTTGCCTTCCCCATTCACAGAGCTGGTCTCCGGAGCTACAAGAGATTTAAGACCAGCATTGTTTTTATCTATCTATCTATTTATTTATTTATTTATTTATTTATTTAACTACAAGTTGGCCCCAAACTTGAGAAACTGCCATTAATACTTTCAATATGTGAGTTCTAATTGCTCCACATTTTGGCAACAATAGTGCCTAGGCCACGGGAGGACAGATGAAGCCTCAGGGAATAACTCCAAAGTAGCGGGAAATGCTTTTCTGGCCTATTTTCCTAGTCCTGAAGCCTCAGAGGCTGTGTGCAGGAGGTTCTCAGTCGCCCGATTACACTATATTTAAGCGAGATGATTCACATATTTATTTAGATAGGAACTGATTCTAAAGTCATCTCGAACCCCCTTTTTGGCTTCCATACTGTGAGGATGCAGTCGGGGCTGATGAAACCCAGGGAATGAGGCTCTCGGGACCACAGATACAATGGGGAGAAAGCCAGTGCACATCTGGATCCATTTGTTCACTAATCGTGCTTTGGAATTTTTCTCTCTCCCACTCCCTCTTATTATTTCTCTTACTATTCTTCTTCTCTGCCCTTGTTAACATCCTGTCCCTTCCCTACCTTTCTCCCACTCTCATCTCTCTTCTCCCTTTAACCCTTTCTCCAAAACCCCACAGCCACTGACTTACAGTTTGCGAGGACAAGCGAAGGGCATCCTGTCCCTTTTGCCACAGCTGGGGACTGCTACAGTGCCACCAAGTGCCCACAGGTACGTGTTGGGAGGCATCCCCCTTACCAGGGATCCACCTCCCAGCCTGTCCCCAGGGACCCTTGGCTCTGTCTGTTCCTGGGAGTGTAATTAGAACAGCTGCTCTGGAAGGCGGTTTGGCCCCTGCATCAAGAACCCCACAAATGCTCACAACTTCTAATCTAGTCATTCCACTCCTTGAAGTGTTTCCTAAGGAAATGATCATAGCTACAAGCCAAACTTCTGCATTCAATAAATGCATCTATGTTAATGGTAAAAATTTAGAAATGAGGGCTTGGTTAAGCAAATGATGATAGTTGATAAAATAGATATTAGGCAGTCAGTGACATGTCGGTAAGTGTTTAACGACTGGCTCCCCAAGAAAAAGGGGGGGTGGAAGCTGTGTTTTGGAGCATTTGCCGATTTCGGTGTAAATATCCTCCCCCACCCCTATGACTGATTTCAAGCCATCAACATTATGTCACTAAATGGAGAATTGGGGATAGATACACGCAGTCAGCTCTCAAAAGCCAGTACAAGTGGACTCCAACACACCACTGTCAGCCATTAAAAATCCTATTACATGATATAGGAAAACTGTTACCCCGCTTCAGACGTCTAAAATGTGCAGTGTTCAGACCAAGAAGTGCAAATTTATCATCTTCTACTGGATTCGCTTTTCAGCAGTGCAAGTGACCCACAATCCTACTGCCCATTCTGTACTTCACGAGTCTTGCCTCTTGAGCGGTGTGGCAAGTTTTAACTCGCCTTCTAAAATATGCTGTAATAATCAGCCTGGGCCACTTTGGTAAGGCGGGCATCAGTCTTTGCAAGAAGTTTCTGCAATGAGAAGGCAAGACAAACATAATGAGCTAGGTGAGACTGGATAGGAGAACTTGGCCCATTTTTTCTTGGTTCACATGACGTCCTCACAAAGCAGTTGTCAAACTCTGTGTAGGGAATTTCCCACTTTGACTGTGTCCCTTTGAAAGCCTGGGCATTGGGACCGGGTGATGCATTTAGAATCCCAGGATGGATTTACGCCCAACCTCGGGGACCATCCAAGACAAACATATCTGAATTTTCTTTTGAGGAAGTGTTTTCTCAGCCCCAACCTTTAGAAAGCATTGCTAAACATTTTAGAGAAGTGTAAAGGAAGCTCTCAGGGGAGAAAGAAAATAAACAAAGGACATAATGGTAAAAAAGGGCCTTTCCTCCATTATCCAGGAATTGAAAACTTTTGAAGTGCGGTTTCTTTAGGGCAGTTCATGACTTCAAACACTCCATTGGTAAGGCTTACCGTTTAACAGCTAATAGATTGGCCCTGTCCTGTCTTTTCCAAAGGTCTCAGGGTTTTCCAGTTTCCATATGCGCATCTTTTGGGAAGCATAAGTAAGTGAAAGTTAATTTGCATTCACTTAATAATTCAGAGACAACTGAACTGATTGATTTGCTAAATCCTGACACTGAAGCAATTGCTAAATGAGAAAACTCAAAGCCAGTGAAAAGCTAGTTTATACTGTTTTTCAGCCCGCTCTGTAAACCACGTTGA
This sequence comes from Pteropus medius, assembly GCF_902729225.1. Classification (NCBI taxonomy): domain Eukaryota; kingdom Metazoa; phylum Chordata; class Mammalia; order Chiroptera; family Pteropodidae; genus Pteropus; species Pteropus medius. The sequence continues at coordinate 10,652,252 of NW_024353908.1, forward strand.
ATAAAGAATTCTAAGACTTTAATTGAGCACCGACTACTCTGATTAAACAGAATGAGGAAGAAAATCTGTTCCATTCAGGCCTATCACCCGCTCAGAGGGCAGATCTCGCTAAATGTATGAATGGAGTGTGCTCAGATACTGGACGCCCAGATCAGGGTGGACATTCTCGGGCTGGAAGCCAGGTCAGCAGCCTGGACCTTCTAAGAACTTTGACATCAAAGCAGATCAAGTCTACCTTCTGCAGTGCAGGCGGGACAGGCAGTCTGCATGGGAAACAGGAGAGGGCAGGAAGAATGAGAGGGTCTGGGCATAGGAACAGGTGTGGACACCCTCCGCAGGGCAGGAATGATAGATAAGAAACCGGCCTGGTGGGATAATGCAGCACATAGAAGCCACTGTCTGAGGAGGCTGGACAAGGAGGGCTTTGCGCCTCAGTGCGGCCACTACCAGGGACACCTGGGTATTGAGGCCACTCAACCATTAACATCTCTTGTGCTGTCATAAAAAATTTCCAAAAAGCATTTCAAAAATATCAGCAACGCTCCACCAGGTAGCGAGTTAGGGACATTATACCTTATATCTAATCTCTTCTTATTCACAGGCTAGGTCGGAAAAAGTTAATTTGTATAACAAGACCCACAAAATAAAGGCCGTTCGGGAGGCCTGGCCCAAATCTTAGCTTAATTCAGCCTGGACTTACTGGAAACACCTGTTAAGGAAACCTAACACACCAATCACAACCCTCCAGCTCAGCTTTAGCTGGCTTACCTTACCCTAGAAAACAGGACAGGTGTTGCCTCCCATTTTTTAGATGGACAAACTGAGGTTCTGAGAAGCTAAAAACTGTGCAGGATCTCGCTGCGGGTGAACGAGCTGAATTTACAGTTGGGCTGACTGCCTGTGAGTCTCCACCTCAGACCTTCCTCCTTGCTTTATTAAAGATTGTTTTGGCAAAGCACTGGATTGTAAGGTTCAGAGAGGAAGCATTCACCCTGAGCGTGTTCATGCGGAATGTTTTTAACTCCGAAACTGCTCATTGTGGAGTAGGAAAACCTCAAGAAGAAACTATTTCTCGGATGGCTTTGCAGAGTCATTTCTGAAAGAGTGAGCGAACAGAGGCAGATGGAAAAAGGAAGAGAGAATCTCTGCTGCACCGTCTCTCTAAAAATAAATACCGAAACAGCTCAGGCTGCATTTCGAAGAAACCACGGAGAGGCCAGGGAGACGTGGTCCCCTTGGCAGAGAGCAGGCAGCCCGGGTCCCACGCGGTCTGGAGCAGGCCACGCGCGCCCTCTGCTGGCCATCCCGGAGACCGCCACTCTTCGAAGTCCCGCCCCGCTCGGCTGAGTACGCGGAGTGCTCAGCGCCACGGGGAGCTGAAGCCCAGGAAGCTTTGGCAGCGAGACCTTGTTAGAAAAATTACGCTGTGGCATTTTCTTCCTGAAGGAATCTGATAATTATGAGCAACATCAGGATTGCTGTTAGGGAGGCCGAATGGCGCTGGTAGAGAGTGAGGACTTTGAAGTCGGGAAAATGTGAGTTGCACTCTTACTGTAGAGTGGAGAAGCTAATCACCTGTGCGGGTCCCCACCTCTAAAGAAAACCCCCTTCATAGAGCTCTTGCAAAGATGGTTGAGATGATGCCCATAAAGTGCCTGGCCCAGACCTACCCCACCCCACCCTCCAAATAAACCCTCAATAATTAATAGCTATCGTAATTAATTACTACTATCCTCCTTTCCAATTTGCTTTTTATTGTGGTGTTTGCTTGAGATGTCACATGGACTAAAAATCTTTTTTTCTTGGCCATTTATTCCAGGGTCGTTTTAGCATCAACCTTTACGGAACCGGCCTTTCTTTAACTGAATCTGCCAGATGGATATCACAAGGGAACTATGCCGTCTCTGACATTAAGAAGTCACCGGTAAGGTTATCTATTAGTTGGGGTATGGTTTTTTCTCTTTTTTTCCTTCCTCCACCCCCTTCCTCTGTGGTGGTAGTACTAAAGGAACGAATGTGCTTTCTCACTTCTTCAAACCATTTTGCAAAGTGTCAGAAAATTGAGGAAATCAATCGAAACTGAAGCTTGTATACGTGAGTGGAGGGGAGAGAGCCTTTTTTGGCTCCTTGTGAGTTCTTCCTAGAGTTGTGAGCCTATGAACCATCCAGGTAATTAGAAGGCTGCCTAACCAGGAAGCTGAAAACAGTAAGAAGCCAATAAGCAAGTGTGTGGCTCAGACACCTTGCAGTTAGCCAACATGAGATTCACTTTTGTGAACTTAGGGAAAATGATGTTTGTTTAACAAAAATTGAAATATAGAGGGGGCTGGAAGAAAGGGATGATTTGCCAGCTGAAGTTTCTGGAGAGTTAGAGAAACATCGGTTCTATAATAATCAGTTTTTGATGCTCTGAAGTCTTGCTATTCGAGGTTTGGTCGTCACAAAGCAAAAAAATCACCTGGGAGCTTGTTGAAAATTTAGCTTCTGGGGCCCCAGAGCTCCTGAGTCAGCTTCTGCTGCTGAAAAGTCCCCCAGGTGGTTTATAAACACAGTACAGCTTGAGAAGCCCGGGTCTCACCCGGGTGTACATTAGAAAGTTTAATGTGCAGGTGCCCAGGCCCTACCCACAGTCACTGGATGGGAGTCTGAAGCAGGGGGAGAATCTGAAATTCCCCAGGTGATTCTAATGTATAACCAGAGCAGAAATCACTGCCCTTCACAGCCTTCCCTCCAAAGCACTGAGAATCTGGGGCAGGAACCTGCCCTGTGGACAAATGGAAAATTTACTGGAGTATGGCCCGTGGCCCCAATACCACCTCAGCCATGATCTGTGCTGCAAGGTCTCCTCAGAAATATGAATAGGGGAGGAAAAAGAAGAGAGCTGGAAAGCGGGGCTGTCATTCCAAAGTAGGGTTGCCAGACAAAATACAGGATGTCCAGTTAAATTTGAATTTTAAATAAACAAGGATTTTTTTTTATTTTTTTTTTTACTGTAAGCATGTCTTAAACATTACATGGGACATATTTATTCTAAAAAGTATGTGTTGTTTATCTGAAATTCACATATGATTGGGCACCCTGTGTTTTTATTTGCTAATCCCTATCAAAAAAAAAAAAAAAGAATATAAAGCAGCAGCTCAACCTACTTCCTTTCGGAAAAGGAAGAAACATCCAATTATGAATTCCCAGGAAATTCTGTTTCCTGATCTTGTTTTTAGCTGTCAGGGTTAAATGCGTATCTATAAAAAAAAAAAAATCTCTCTCACTCCCTCACGTCTCTAAGTTAATCGACTACCTCTAATCTGATTGATTGCTTGTAAATTAATCATTACATATTTTTCCTTGCTGAAAGGAATAAAGATAGCTGAGAGACACCACACATACTTTGGAATGTGCCCTGAAATTATAACGTTCTTCCCCGTCCTGCCCTCCAGGGTTCATGTATTGTTTCAGTGACCCAGAGGAACAACAACAACAACAAAATTAACTCCCCAAAACATGGTCGGACAGGAAGAGTGATTATGTAGGAAGCCGTCTATGTAAACTGCGTAACATAAGTTTCAATTCTATTTTGTCAGCCAGTGTCAATATTGCAGTTTTAGGCGTGAAACTAAAAAATAATTACGTCGGGAGCGCCACCTAATGGAGACAATGATTACTACACTGCAATGTCATCTGGCTGTTCCCCAGGCAAGACTTGCAGGGAGTTTTGCCTATGCTGCGGGGAGTTGGTTCCACAATTGCCTGTCAGCATTTTTTTTTTTAATCTTGGTGTTCCATTACAGCTCAGAGAGCCTGAGCTCAATATTAATCTCCAAGATCTGTCAAGCATTTCTCACGCCTCCCCGGGAGCCAGGACTCAGCAATCTCTAGCTCCTGGCAGCCCCTAGACATGCCGTTCGGCACGCCTGACCCGCTGTGCAGGTCCGTAGAGCGGCAGCCCCTCGGGATGCTTTATGAAAACGAGCCCCTGCAGCCAAAAGCATTTGAGAGAGAGAAAAATTGTCTTTTATTTCTTAACGAGTGACAGTAAGCATTGGTATATTAGATGTTGGAATAAAGTATACAGGAGGGGAACCTGTGTGACTTTATTCAAACCATTGTTCCCCTATAACAGCGGTTCTCAAACTTGAACGTGCATCAGCACCACCTCCGGGACCAGCCTAGGGAGGGACCTGAAATGGACATTTCCAACAATTTCCCAAGTGATGCTGGTGCCCCTGGCCTGGGACCACGTTCTGAGAACCACTGATGTAACTTAAACCAACCACAGAACCTTCTTTTCAAAGTTACACCTTTTAGTTTACTCGAATAGCCAGTGTTCCATGAACACACTTGGAAAACTGCACAGTGCGGTGCGCCCACCATCACCTCCACTTGCCCCTGCGCATCGTAGGTCATAATCCTCTCCTCTCCAGAGGGCCCTGCTTTGACTCAGCTCTCAAATAATCATTCTTCACGTTCCTTCACTTTTTTGCTAGCAGCTACAGAGGGAAAAACAATGAAAACTTCAATTTTCCAAACCCAATTGGCAATAAAATGTTTTCCCCAAGCAAAACTAAAGGGAAATTCTAGTCATTCAGGGTAAAACTGAATCACCGGAACCATTTGGAAGGCAGAGATGCTGTCTCACTGTCAGGAATAAAACTGGTAAAAATAAGTCTCAATGTCTGTTTTACTGTTGGCTCCCGTGAGTGTGAGAAGAATTCTTCTCCTATTCTTAACTAATAAAAATAATTATTTTTATAATCGAAATAGCTACTATTGCAATTTACATGCATTAAAACCCATTCCTCCAGCTTCTCATCAAATTCTTGGGAGGGTAATCTGAGAAGGTGGGTAGAAGGTAAGTGTGTGATGTTTTTTGGTGGTGAACTCCATCTTCTCCACCAGTCCCAGTCCTGGTGCTGATGTGCAAGCCCACAGTGGCTGTAGAGTATAGCTGTTAAGCATGCAGACTGTTATGTCAAATTGCCTGAGCATGCACTTACTAGTTCTGCCATCTTGGGCAAGTTATTTAACTTCTTGGGGTTGGGGGGGAGGGGTGCTCGCTTTTTTCATCCATAAAGTAGGGGTTTTGGTGGCCTTTAAACCATTGTGTTCTTAATAATGTGATAGGGATGTAAAACTGTTTGCATGTCACCAGATAAAGAGCAGGCACACCATAGGCATTAACTATTAATGTTATAACATTTTAATAGCCCTGAGGCTTGCCATAAGGTTTTAGAGGTCAGTCAGGGATGATGGCTTGCTTGAGATAGAGAATAGAAGGCCAGGATACTGCAGTCTGAGCTGAGGCTGAGCCTGGACCCAGCTGGTACCCACAGCACCATGTGGATTTTGTCCACATGAGCCCCCACCACAGCCAGGAATGAGGCATGTGGGACACGCCTTTGACTCAGGGATGGACTTCTAGGCAAATGCTTTAGCTGCACCTGCTAAGGCTCAGAGGCCGAGTTTCTACTCTGCTTGTGTGTAAGGGACAGACAGACAGAACAAGGAGGGTGGCACAGATGTGAGATCAGAGAGAATGTTGAAATTCTGAGTTCCTCTGCTAGTGACCTTCCATGTACCCTCAACTCATGAATGTGCTCAGGTTACAAAAGGGCCTTCAGCCCCATCTAGAAGTTCCCTGCAGCTCCACGTGCCCCATTCTCAGAGCTGCTATGTGAGCTTCCATCCAGAAGGAGGGTCTGGAATGGCCTTCAGACCCAGGCAGAGTGAAGGGAGGTTCACTTCAGGCTGGATGGGAGAGGTGCCAGTGGGTCTCCTTGCTTCTTTTGTGTGCCTGGGGAATGTGCGGAGCTAGAGGCCTGTGTTTCCAAGGCCTGGCTGCCTGGCCCTAGGGCCTAACAGACATTCTCTGCACTGGGGGAAGAGCTATAAATCAAAGAATTGCTTTGAAATTAAAAATTAGTGAAAGTTGTATTAGCATAAAGGAGATAGACTCAGTTCCTATCTTCCAGTTCATTTACAACCGGTAGAGTTTAAGGTAACATGAGATAAATGTGTATGTGGTACAGAATCAACTCTCATTTATCCACCATGGACACTTCCCAATGTGTAATTCACTTATGAAAATCAAATTATCTACCAAGTATAAAAGTCATACTATAGACCAGTAGAGTAAAATGATATATATAAATGTGTGTGTGTGTGTGTGTGTATATGTGTGTGTGTGTGTGCGCGCTTTGTATTCTGTACATTCCTATAGAAATGACAACATTTGTACATTTATTATCTAGGGCTGTATTGGAAAAATATATTCATACCTACCATGTTTTATGGGCAATTTCACCACCAGCATGCTCCAAAGAAATGTAAATAAGCATACTTCAATCCAAGATGTGCTGGCTTTCCTAAATCACGGGAGCCAACCTCCCCTGCTCTTACTGACTGGAAAAAAAAGAGAGAAATTAGGGGAAAGTATGAAATATGAACTAGTCTTAATAGAGCAGTGAGTCATTCATTTTAATTATATAAAAGAGCTCAAACGAGGGTAATAAAATATTTATTGAAATATTTAGAAGGCTTGCTTTAATGAAGAAATAAAAATGATTTGTAATTAGTCTTTCATTGTAGATGAGAGGGTGCTTCTAAAATGCTGGAAAATATACCTTTTTCTCTGAAATAGGCACTGTTTCCATGACAATCATGTTTATGTTATGCATTTTCTCAGTCTGTATTTTTATTCTGTAGTAAAAATGATAAGTTTACCTCAGCCTTTATCTAAATCAAATTAAGGGTCCCAATTAATGAAATAACATGAACACTGCAGTCATTATCAGTGATTTTATAATTACCAAGACTTCTCTTCATTTCCAAGAGAGCAGGCAATGATAGAGATCCACATATAAAAAAATGCCTGATACTAACAACTGATATTTATTGAGCACAAATATTAGGCCAAGTACTAAGCTAAGCACTTTACATGCATTCTTTCATTTACAGCAAACCTATGAGGGGAGACTCATATTATCCCCCATTTTATAAAGGCACCAGGAAACTGAGGCTTGCAGAGATTATTGAAAAATGCAGTACAAGACCCAGGCGGTTTGACTCAGGTTATCTCACTGCAGGGTCAGGACGGAGTTTAGATAAAGCATAAGCTTTAATGAGACAGAAGACATTCATAACATACCCATATCCTTGAGGCCACCAGGCCAGTACTGCAGCCTGGGGAGCAGGTTCCTAGCTAGAGAGTTTGTCTTGGCATCAAATCCAGTTGGGGGTGTCAGACTAGCTCCACAACTGACATGGGCCCTTAAAACCAGGACCAGGTAGGGTCATAGAAATCACTCTCCCAACTCAATCTCATTCATAATCAAAGGCAGACAAATTAATAAGAAATTATTTTGTTCTCTTTTTTTGTTAAACTGGCAAAGTGTCTCTTTTGTGTTCTTTCTTTTTTAAACAAGATTATCCATTATTTGCAAGCGACTTTCACAGTTTGGCCATAAGAATGAAATCTTCATGCACTTTGACCCAGTTCTGGGAAAATAGTACAAAGATATCCTGAAATGCAGGCACAAGTATGGTCCATCACAGTGTTATTCCCAATAGTGGAATATGTGAAACATCTATGATGTGGAGGGGTGGAGGGTGCCTAATATGACATGAATTAGTGTTCTCTATTATCAGAATTGGTAATAAATATTTATCTGTAAATGCTGATTGGAGATGAGATTTTCTGTATTTCATCTTTAAAAGTGTTTATTTACACAAATAGGTATTACCAAATACTGATATAGTCCACAGTCATATAATTTTAATCGAGCACATTCATGTCTTGGCAAGCATTTATGGAATTCTATTAGACTTTTCTCCTGATATTTGCCTTTTAGCATGTCATTACACTGCAGATTAATCACTTGCAATTAAAGGTGAGATGGAAGCTCTTCGATTGCCTCGTTAAACGGATTTTGAAATATGAACATTTTCTTTGCACCTACATCAAAGTACAAAAAGCTGCTGGAACTACAGTTCAAGCTTGGAAAAATTATCTCCACTATAAATTTATGTGGAATGGAGAGGTAGCTTCTTATTATAACTTTTAATCGAATGGGAAGTTCATAAAGCAGCTTAATATTACTTACGACTCACACAGTGTTAGTTTTTATTGAAATGACTTTACCGCAGTCTAAGTTTTGCCTATAAGTGGCAGTTTTGCCTTGTAATTTTAGGTTCAATTCATTAAGAAATATTATCCAGTTTGGAGCAAAAGCTAATGTTCAAAGCCATTGAGTGTTCAGTTACGGTGATTGAGAGCAGTTCTTGTTCAGAAAAATTTTAATCCCAGCCCTGAGATCAAAAACTCACAATAAAACTTTACCACTGCTAAGTCATCAAACCACTGTATGGTAGGACAAATCAGGGTGTTCAGCTTCTAGTTCTGACAGAAAAATATACAAAACTGATGATGGTTAAGTTCATGATAGCAAAAGAAGTTCTGTGACATTTGATATATTCGAATATTTTTCACGAAGCACCTACTGATAAATAACACAATGAATAATCATAGGCTTTCAATATCTGACATTCTTACAAGCTTTGTAAATTTGACCAACTAAAGCTTTTCTGCTCCCCCATATTTTCACCACTGTCAGTTGTGAGCACTTCTTAGCAAATTCCAATTCAGTTGTTCTGCACTAGTGTTTCCTCAACCTCTTTAGTATTTTCTTGCCTGAACTTGTTGCACACAGACTCTTCGTGGAGATTAATTCTTTAGTCACTTCGGACTCAGCATTGTCTCCTCAAGTAAAAACAACTGCATAGTATCAGTAACATCTGTCAGTTCATGAAGAGCCAAAGAAAACCACTCAAAATTATTTGCCTTGTTTTTTAATTGATCATTGATGTTTTTCCCAATGTCATTAACTTCTCAAGCAATTGTTCTTGCCAAAAGGATAATAGTCCTGAGTTTATTTTCTTTGGACACATTCTTCCAGCTGTTACAATTAAACAAGATTTTATTAACTTATGATGGATAAAGTGTTTTCCTTGCCTGGCTAACAAATGAGCCACTTAGAAACTTACTCATTTTTATTTTTTCTTTATACTCATTTTTTTTTTTATTTCATGAAGAAATTATCTTATGATGATATGTTCCTTCTACATTTTCTAAATTTCTAACCATTGCTTTCCTGTGACTTGGGAATATCATGATGAATGCTGAGTTTGGTAATGTTGATATAATTTGTATTCTTATACCAGAGCTCTAGTGTCTGCATGATAAATGTAATACTTTGCCATCTAAACTTGGTAACAGAATAATCCCCATGCCACTGCTCCCTAAAAGTGCAATGTTCAAAGTCCACTTTTCTATTCTCATTTTGACGTGATAGTATACACGGGTAAAAAAATTGGGCAAAAAGTTATGATGCAGCAATATGCATGGCCCTCAAAATGGTGTGACTGTGATTTGTAGTATGCTGAGTAGCAGTGTGAAGCAGAGAGCTGTTACAGCTACTTGGCCCTGATACTGGAGCATGCAAGCAGCTGTGGATATTTGATAAATGAATGAACATAGCTATGTCCCAATAAAATTTTATTTGTGGACACTGAAATTTGAATTTCATGTAATTTTCACATGTCAAGAAATACCATTTTTGGTTTGCTTCTTCTCAAGCATTTAAAAATATAAACACTATTGATATGTAGGCCATGCAAAAAGAGGTGGCAGGCTGAATGGAGCCCATAGGCCATAGTTTCTCAACCCCCATTGTAGGCCATAGTCAGGATACTGGGCTCCGCTCCTGTTCAGAAAGTCTACCTCTTGAATGTGCAAGAATGATTTCCTAAAAACCCATTGTAAGCCCTAGAAGCATTAGCGAAGCAGGTAGTCTAAGATCATGTATCTCCTTGCAGGATGGTACCCAAGTCGTAGGGAAATGTGGTGGTTACTGTGGAAAATGTACTCCGTCCTCTGGCACTGGCCTGGAGGTTCGAGTTTTATAGTTAAGGTAAGTAAATTCTATGTCTGACTGTCTGTCTGTCTGTCTGCCTGCCTGCCTGCCTGCCTGCCTGCCTGCCTGCCTATCTATCTATCTATCATTATCAATCTCATTCTTTCTGTAGCCTAATGATTAGCAAATGTAGCCAGGTCTGTTGCCCCTAGACAGGTGATTGTTAAGCATCTTGAGTCTGAATCGAAGCTATTCTGCCTTTTTGTCTTTTGCTCATCTATCCTCACATGACAGAGGCCATCTGTCCCTTAGCTTTCTGCATCAGATTCCTCTGCAGTGCTTATTGAAAATCTGCTTATTGGCTTCATCTCTAGAAGTTCTGCTTCATTGGGTCTGGTAGATACAGGAATCTGTATATTTAATACAATGAATTCTGATGCAGGTGACTCACAGGCCAATCTTCGCAAAATACTACCTAGGCATATAATAATAACAATATTAAGGGCAATCACTGGGACCTAACTGTGTGTCAGGCACCAAGCCAAGCACTTTGCAGGCATTATTTCATTAACTTCTCATAAGAAAGCCACAAGATGGGGCTATTGTCCTCAGTTCACAGATGGAAGCTGAGGCTCACAACAGTTAAGTAGCTTGCCTTCGAGAGCAATGAATTCCCTTGGCAGAACCCAGGAATGTCCTAAACCAAAGCCACTGCTCTCAATTTCTGCACCATTGCATACACTTTGAACTCATAGTACGATCTAAGAACCAGTATGGTCAGCATCACCTGAGAAATCTGACAGTCCCTGGTCTAACTACATTATGCCAGCAAGTGCTTCCTCTGCTGGGCAGAGGACTAAATTGGTTACTCTTTTTCTCGCCCCAGTGCCTTCAGCCACAAGGGATGAACTCAGCCAACTCATGTGATGCCCCACCCTTCACTACAACTTAACTCAAGTTTCCAAAAGCCCATTACCCTACAGCTCTTCAAGATCTTGACACAGGAGTATCTAGTTGACATTTATGAATTCATATTTCAATGTTTAATTACACATCCATATATTCAAAATTATGATCTTAAATTAGGATTATAGCCATTGCAAGAGGCAATAGAAAAAAAAAGAAAAAAGGAAATTTACTCTCCTCAATAACTGGAATGTCCAAGCAGAGGGCTAGCTTCAGGCATGGCTGGATCCAGAGACTTAAACAGAGTCGTCAGGACTCTTTCTCCACCAATCAGCAATGCTTGTCTCTGAAATGGCTTCATTTTCAAGCAGATCATCTCCCCCACACCACAGCCCCTGACAGCTCTAGGCTTACATCATCCTTACAGCTTGTGGACCCAAGTAAATGCTCCAGCATCCATTCCGCACAAGGACCCTGGCTCTGATTGAGTCACATGGCCACTTCTGAATCAATCACAAAATCCAGGGGATGGAGATTATGTACTCACCTAGAGTTGGGTGATTAACAGCTTCATTTGGAGGAGAGATGGTTCCCAAAGACAAGAAAGGGTTTGTTATCAGAAACAGGGAGATGGGATGAAGGCAGGCAGAGTCGTCAAGTATCCACTAGAGATTCCCATTATATGTGTATTTTATATTTTTTATATATAATTAAGTAAATTTTTGTTTATGTGTTTTAAAATTTGAGTAAGTATATATACATAATATTTACATGTATATATAGGAAAAAGACTAGAAAGAAATATGCCAGTATTTAAAGAGTATTATTTCCGGTTGGAGGATTTCAAGTTGGAGGTTTTTTATTTTATTCTTTATACTCCCTTGAAATGTACATGTTCCTTATAGCAAACACACATTATTTTCAAAAGCTAAAGAAAATAATTTGTTATATTTAAATTCTATATGTAAAAATGTACAGATTATCTACTCTTAACTTACGGCATTTGAGTCAGAAGATTTATATTTCTTGGTTGGTTGGTTTGTTTTCAGGTGCTCTGAAGAGGAAGCCATGATGGAATGGATGAAGGATCGTAATGCAATACCTCCACCTTAAATTTGTATGTGTGTGTGTGTGCGTGTGTGTGTGTGTATGTGCCGTAGGTAAGGTGTGTGTGGACTTGTATGCTTATGTGTGTGTACATATGCATAAACACATACATACACACACCCATATATATATACTATATATATATATATATGGGTGTGTGTATGTATGTGGAATATCCTAATGATGTAAAGTTTAATATTTATGTTTGAAATTATTTATTGTGATGTAATATTTTTGTACGTAAAATGATTCTATTATGACTGCCTTTTGCATTATTTTGTCCTTGCAGTCAGACCACTGCATTTTACGTACTCTACATTATATGTAGTCCTATGACAAAAGTGATCCTTCATTATCACGGTACCCTATTGTTTACTTTCTATCTGTAAATGTTTTATTGTTACTTTTTTTTAATTGTAATTTTTAAAAAACAATCTAGTTGCAATCAAGGTGCTACAAGAGTATTTTTGGCATTTCTAGGAAAGCATTGTTAGCCAAGAAGGAATTTTATGATGTCACAGATTATACCAGCTATAATTATGCTAAGTATCTATTTAGTTTCATGTGATCTCTGGGAAAAAAATTGCTGCCTTGGTGCTAATATTGTATGTATTTAAGTGATCTTCAGACTCAGAAATTAAACACATTTATTAAAAGAGAGGAATGGAAGGACATTTTCCAATGGACAGAATCACTTGGATAAAATAAGACCAGATGTTTACCCTTATTTTTGGACATGCTTTTTTTGGGAGAAAGTTGGCCTCTGTTCTTCTTGTTGTTATTGTTATTAATATGTTTTGCTTCAGTTCATGGTGCCTTGGTCCCTGTTCCGTTAAATGGAGGGTCCCCCGAGCAGCTTCATTACAGAGTGATGTCGAGAAGGTGAGATCCTTTCAGCATTTTGCCAAAATATCCTGAAATGGTGTCCAAGTTTCTCAGCTGCAAGACAGAGGATACGTAGGATTGGGGTGATCTTCAGCACCCCCAGAACACCTGGAAAAATTCAGAACCGGGGTCTTAGTCATCGGAATTGCCTTTTACATGAAAACATTGGCTGGCACATGACTTTTCTTCAGGCCATGAGCCTAAGATCATGCCAGTGTTCGTGGCTGCTGCAGTAATTGGCATTTGTGGTAAGAAATGAACTGAGAAGTACAAGATGCCCGAGTCTTTTTCATCTTCCATTAATCCACTCTCTTCTTTCCAAAATGGAAATGCCAAAGCTATGGTCTTTCTCCACTTCCGACCTGATCGAAGGGAAATCATCGCCGATGCCCTATGGCAGACACTCGGTTTGAGAAATCTGCCCACTTCCCAAAACCAAAGAGATTAGGAAAAACTGGCAGTATTCGTCATCCCCGCCAAAACTCCAGAGTGCTCCAGGAAAAGTTATATTCTGTGTATGAATACGTGTTATTCTTCATTATTAACACATTGTGAAAATATACTATGAATAAATACCATGACCACAGCCAAACATTGTGTTTCACATGGTTTCTGGACTCTTGATTTAAGTCGGAATGAAAACATCTTTAGTTTTTAAGATTGCCAGATTGAGAAGAAATGCAGATTTTCTTAATCCTGTCAATTACAGTTGCTGTTCTAGAGACAAGTAAGTGATAGGGACTATCCTCAAAGTCTGTCTTTTTATCACTCAAATCAGTTGAAGTGGTTCTGAAAATCAGACATCAATTTATTGTCTGTGTAATGGGGCAAAACGAACAAATAGAACAAGAGATTTTAGAGGAATTTGGGAACTTCATTGTTAAATTTTTATAACAGCTTCTACTCTACAGACTAATGGTGTTCTGAGAAATGAGAGCTTTCCAAAGAAGTCCAACAGTAAGTGGACATCACCCCATACCAGGCTCTTTACTAAATTGTAACTGCCAAGGAGAGCTGATAATAGACTTAACATCACTCTATGGGTAAGGTGACAAAGCCTTCGAGATGCAAATAGGCCGAATTTCACATACAATGAATAAATGACAGTCCCCAAAGAACTCTGATTGGGTTACAGGGCCACTTCTGGACCCCTCACATTGTCCAGGAAGATGGGATCCAGTGCCCAGTGGGATCATGTGTCCAGTTATTGATAACTTCAGTTGGAACAAGGACAGTTCCCAAAACAGAAAAGGTTTTATTATCAGAAAAGGGTAGATGGTATGAAGACAAGCAAAAGCAGTGGGTATCCACTCTAGATTACAATTGTGGGTGTGTATGTGTGTGTCCGTGCACATGTGTGCATGTGTAAAATCTCCAAGTCCCATAGCTCACACCACAGTCCCAGCCCTTCTCATTTTTCAGCATCATCCAAGACCTTGGTTCTCATCCATTTCTGACATCTGCTAACTGTATGATACTGAGCCTTGGTTTCTTCATCTGTAAAATAAGGCTATTGACAGTTCTCCCATCTACCTGGCAGGATTAAGTGTGTTTCTGGAGACTGTTTAAATGCTGCACCAGTGGTGGTAAAATAACTACTTCAAAATGTGCATTAGCAAGTTTAAGCTGAGAGCAGTGAAGGCGTGGGTTCTGTATCAGGAACTTTGTGTAACTGCTAATATAGAGAACGACTATAATGGCTTTCACTTTAAAAAGTATATTTCACTGTTATGTAAAATAAACCTGGAGATAAGCAGTCCAGAGCTGGTATGGAAGCTCTACAAAGTCATCCAGGACCATTTTTATATCTACTTCTCAATCTTCCATATTTTGATATGGCTGCTAGAGCTTTGACAGGCAATCCCAAATTCCAGGCAACAAGAAAAAAGGAATGGGGAAGTGTAAAAAGTGTCCCGATCCCAGCTCTCTATCCATCTTTTTAAGAGGTTTTCCAGAAACCTCACCCAAAAAATTCCATTTATATCTCCTCAGTCAGATCTTAGTCATGTGGCTGTACTTAGGCTACACGAGCATTGGAGAAATGGAGTTGTTTTTATTGTTGTTGTTGTTTTTCCACAAAATACATTCTCAAACTGAATAAAATGAATAATCTGTTCCTGGGAAAGAAGGCAAATGAATTTGAAAGAGGACACCAGACTTCTCTGCCACAGGTTCAAGTTCAGAGACTGGTCAGGGAATGGTTTGGAAGCAATTATCATAAAGTAAGCAAGAGATAAAAGAATCTGGGCTAGAGCTGTGACCATTATAATGGAAGAAAATTATAGAGTGATATTAGTGGTAAATTAGCAGGCACCGACAATGGCCAGATTCAGAGTGGACTATGAGAGAGAAGGCACTGGTGAGAGTTCAAAGATGAAGTTTCATTTTGCTTGCAAATATAACCAGGGTGATAGAAAGATGACTGGTGGATGGATAGATACAATCTGTTAGAATTTGTTAATCCTTTACATTTTTATAGCACTGTACAAATTAAATATTGTCTTTGTATTCTAGTCAACCCATTTACTTATCCAAATAATATTTATCACATTTCTACCAATTTCCAGGCACTGTTCTAGGCACTGGAGGCGCAGCAGTGTATTCAGGTACAGGTCAAGAGTCTATATTAGTCCTCTAGAAATGCCATGTCAAAATGCCATAGACTGGGTGTCTTAAGCCAGCAGTCCCCAAAGTTTTTGGCACCAGGGACCGGTGCTCCTATGAGAATCTAATGCCTGCCGATCTGAGGTGGAGCTGAGGCAGTGATGCTAACACTGGGGATTGGCTGCAGATACAGATGAAACTTCACTCACTCACCAGGCACTCACCTCCTGCTGTGCAGCCAGGTTCTTAACAGGCCACCAGTACCAGTCCACAGCCTGGGAATTGGGAACCCATGTCTTAGACTACAAAAATTTATTTTCTCATGGTTCTGGAGGCTAAAAGTCCAAGATCAAAGTGCTGCTAGAGTTGGTTTCTGGTGAGGCTTTGTAGATGCCCTCTTCTTGCTACGTCCCCAAATGACCTTTCCTCAGTCCAAGCCATGGGGTGGGAGAGGTTTGGTATCCCTTCCTCTTATAAGGACCCCAGTCCTACTGGATTAGGGCCCCACCCTTATGACCTCATTTAATCTCGTTACCCCCTTATAAGTCCTATCTCCAAATATAGTCACAATACGAGTTAGGGCTCCAACATGAATTTTGGAAAGACAGTACAGTTTATAACTGAGGCTAAAACAGACCCCCAAATGAGGACATTTATTTCTCATTTGTCATGCAAAGATCAGCAGGCAGTTGGGCCTGGTGGGTGACTCTGTTCTGTATGGCATCAGAGGACTCAGGCTTCTGCTTTGTGGCTTGGCCATTCTCAAAGTCATTGTCCTTGTATGGCTTACCTTCACCATATCTGTGTCTAACCTGCAGGAAAGGGACAATCATTTTAAGACAAGACCCGGAAGTTAAAGAATAACTTTTATTCACAACTCACAACTTACTGGCAATTGTTTAGATGCATGTAGCTGCAAGAGAGTCTGGGAAACGAATTCTCTAGTTGGCAACCACACACCCAGCTAATGCTAAGTGGGGGTAGGGCTTCTGTTACTAAAGGGAAAAAGGAAGAATGGCTATGGGCAAAGTAGCTCATTCTGCCACAAACAGTAAATAAAATCTACATTTTAGTGGTGACAGATGAGAGAAAAAAGTAAGTGAATAAACAAACCACTCTGCAATTCTTTTTTTGTAATAAATCGTACCATATTTTCCACTTGTCCATCCATATACCATCATGGTATGGCATGTCATTCCCCGAGCACCAAGAACTTTTATACACCAAAGCATTCACACATGCTGTTGTTCCCTTCACCTTAGCATGTTGGGTTATTTTTTTTTCCTCTCTCTCTCTCTCTCTTCTGATTGATACAAAAGTAATAAATAGCAAAACCTAGTGTGTATAGTGTGTCTCATGGTGAGAAGTACTAGAGGGAGAAATAAAGCAGGGGACAGGAATAGGGCATGCTCAGTGCTCTGGAGTAAGCCTGCCACCAACCGCAGTGGGTGGGGCGAACTCTACTTGTCACCAAGAAATGGCAATAGAGGTCCTGCTGTCATTCTAGTCTCAAGTCTAGGCTATTGCACTAGTAAGCCTGCAGCTTTTTCTATTTTTCTTTGTGTGTGTGTGTGTGTGGTAAAAGACACATAACAAAATTTATCGTCTTAACATTTTTTTTAAAGTACACAGTTCAGTGGCGTTGAGTACATTCACATTATTTTACAACCATCATCACTATCCATCTCCAGAACTGTTGCAAAACAGAAACTCTATATCCTAATCAATAATTCCCCATTCCCCCCTCCCCATAGCCACCACTCTACTTTCTGTCTCTGAATTTGACTCCTCTAGGTATCTCAAGTAAGTGGAATCATATACCACTTGGCTTATTTCCCTGAGCATAATGTCCTCATGGTTCATCGATGCTGTAGCATGGGTCAGAATTCCCTTCCTTTTTTAAAACTTTTTAGTTACAGTTGACTACAATATTATATTAGTTTCAAGTGTACAACATAGTGATAGACATATACCTTACAAAGTATTCACTTTAGTAAGTCTAGTACCCATCTGACACCATAAATAGTTATTACAATATTATTGACTATTCCCTCTGCTGTACTTTATATCACTGTGACTTTTTGTAACTGGCAACTTGTAGTTCTTAATCTCTTCACCTTTTCCACCCAGCCCTCCCTATCCCCCTCCCATCTGGTGACCATCCATTTTGTTCTATGTACCAATATTTTCTGCTTATTTTAGAGATGGTTTTGCAAGGTCCTAGGCCCTGAAAAGATTATGTTACTCCCCATGAATATGTACCTCAAAATTAAAAATAACTCCAGACCAAGAATGTAGTGTTTTTTTCATGAAGATTATTTTTTATATCAAAAACCAATTTTTTCCCCAAAAAAACCTTAAGACCATCTTTGCTGCAGTCCTAGGCACATGTTTTGTCTATTCAGTTAGCTTTACCACATTATTAATCATAATGCTATCCAGTAAAGACAAAAGGAGCAAATATTCAAAGTGCTAAGAAGAGGGGCATCTGGTTACTGGGAAAGAAGATAAAATGTAACTTTGCATAGAAATGTACATTTTCCTATATAGCTTGTGTTGTGTCAGTTTGTTAGGACTTAGGATCAAGCACCTTACAGGCTAATGATATGAGTGTCACAGTGTAGTCAAGGATGGTGTTTGTGTGTAAAAAAGACAATATTCAATTTATTACACCTACAAGTACAAACACCTAGTTCTTAAGCTTTGGAGTTCAGTTTATAAATCCTATTATTTTACTTATTAGCCTTTTTTTTTTAGCAATTGCTTTTTAAAATCTTTTGAATAGTGTTTGCTCCATTCATCACTTAGTCAATGACAAGCCTTCAAATATTTTATACAGTATTTATACATTTCATAAATTTTATTTCTGTCTTGTCCTTCAATTATCTGACTTAAGCAAACCTAAGTACTTATTTTTTATAAATACGAAAATATAATATAAATATTACATGAATCAGTAGATTTAAAGTTCTTTACATATTCCAAAGTGGAAAATTAATTTAGTATGGTTTTAACTCAAAATTACAAATGTAAACCAAGTACTCAATGACACATATAAGCTATCAAATTTTGGCAATACTTAACACAAACATTTTAATGCAGTGAATCTTACTCTTCGCATAAATAAAAGTTGCGTACTCATCCAACTGTGTTAGACCCAGAGTTTTTTATCGAGCATACAATTGGAAACAACACACAACCGAGCTGATTCTTTTCATTCAACTAAGGAATACCTCTGTATTCATTCATTTCCTATCACTGCTGCAAAAATAATTACCTCAAACAAGGTTTAAAACAACACAAATTTATTATCTTACAGTTCTGGATGCCAGATATCTAAAATGATCCATAAGGCTGTGTTCTTTCTGGAAGCTCTAGGAGACAATCTGTCTCCATGCCTTTTTCAGTTTCTGGAAGCTGCCTGCATTCTTTGGCCAATGGCAGCTTCCTCCATCTTTGCAGCCAGCAGTATAGCATCTTCAAATTATTCCCTCTCTTTCTAACCTCTGCTTCCATCGTTGTCACCTTTTTCTCTCTCTTTATTTTTAATTTTAATAGTATATATTTTACTTAACTAC
Organism: Pteropus medius; assembly: GCF_902729225.1. Classification (NCBI taxonomy): domain Eukaryota; kingdom Metazoa; phylum Chordata; class Mammalia; order Chiroptera; family Pteropodidae; genus Pteropus; species Pteropus medius. The sequence goes on from NW_024353908.1 coordinate 10,671,237, forward strand.
ACCTTAAATATCATTTTAACATATAATCAATATGAAAATTATTAAGAAAATATTTACATTACTGTTTTCCTTTTTCCATCGCATTACCTTTTTTTAATTTATTATGGTGACATTTGTTAACGAAATCCAGTAAGTTCCAAGTGTACAAATCAATGGTAAGTCATATATATTTCGCATTGTATGTTTACCACCCATAGTAAGATTTCTTCCTGTCATCACATATTTGACCCCATTTACCCCATCTACCTCTCACCTCCCCTTCTACTCTCTGGTAACCACTAGTCTATTGTCCATGCCCACAAGTCTCTGTTTGTCACGTTTGTTGCTTTTAGGTTTATATCCAACATCTAAGTGATATCATGTGGTTTTCAACTTTTTCTATCTGGCTTATTTCACTTAGCATGATTATCTCAAGGTCCATCCATGTTGTCCCAAATGGCAGTATTTCATCTCTTCTTATGGCTGAATAATATTCCATTGTATATATGTACCACAGCTTCTTTATCCAATCATCTATCGTAGGACACTTCGGTTGCTTCAATGTCCTGGCAATCGTGAATAATGCTGCTATGAACACCGGTGTGCAAATATCTTTTTGGATATATGTTTTTAGGTCTTTGGGGTAAATACCCAATAAAGGGATTGCCGGATCATATGGTAGATCAATTCTTAGTTTTTTGAGGAACCTCCATACTGTTTTCCATAGTGGCTGTACCAATTTGCAGTCCCACCAGCAGTGTATGAGGGTTCCTTTTTCTCTACATCCTCTCCAACACTTGCCATTACTTGTCCTGATGATAATAGCCTTTCTAACAGGTGTGAGATGGTGTCTCATTGTGGTTTTGATTTGCATTCTCTTAATAGCTCGTGATGTTGAGAATCCTTTCATATGTTTGTTGGCCATTTGTTTGTTGGCCATTTGTATCTGTTCAGGTCTTCCGCCCATTTTTTAATTGGATTGTTTTTTTATTATTATTGTTATTGAGTTGTATGAATTTTTTGTATATTCTGGATATTAGGCCCTTATCGGAGGCATTACTTACAAATATATTTTCCCATCCAGATGGTTGTCTCTTGATGGTTTCTTTTGCTTTGCAAAAGCTTTTTAGTTTCATATAGTCTCATTCATTTACTTTTGCTTTTACTTCCCTTGCCTTTGAGGTCAAATTCATGAAATCTTTAAGACCAAGGTCCTTGAGTTTCATTCCTATGTTTTTCTTCTATGCATTTTATTGTTTCAGGTCTTATATTCAGATTTTTAATCTATTTTGAGTTAATTTTGGTGTATGATGATAGACAAGAGTCTAGTTTCATTCTTTTGCAGGTGGCTTTCCAGTTTTTCCAGCACCATTTATTGAAGAGGCTTACCTTTCTCTACTGTATGGTTTTGGCTCCTTTACCAAAAATTATTTGCCCATATAAATATGGGTTTACTTCTGGACTCTCAATTCTGTTCCACAGGTCTGTGTGTCTGTTTTTCTGCCAATACCATGCCGTTTTGATTATTGTTGCTTGTAGTATAATTTGATGTCAGGCAGAGTGATGCCTCCAGGCTTGTTCTTTTTTCTCAGGATGGCTTTGGCAATTTGGGGTTTTTGTGCTTCTATACAAATCTGATGATTTTTTGTTCTATTTCTTTAAAGAGTGCCAATGTGATTTTGATGGGGACTGCATTAAATCTGTATAATGCTGTAGTAATAAGGCCATTTTAACTATGTTGATTCTTCCAATCCAAGAACATGGAATATCTTTTCATTTCTTTGTATCTTCTTCAATTTCTTTTAATAGGGTCTTATAATTTTAATTATATAGGTCCTTCACATGTTTTGTTAGGCTTATTCCTAGGTATTTTACTCTTTTTGTTGCAATTGCAAAAGGAATTATTTTTTCCACTTCTTTTTTGAACATCGATTTTGTATCCAGAAACTTTACTGTATTTGTGTATTGTTTGTAGTAGTGTTCTTGTGGAGTCTTTAGGGTTTTCTATATAGAGAATCATGTCATCTGCAAATAGTGACAGTTTGACTTCTTCATTTCTTACTTGGATGCCTTTTATATCTTTCTCTTGCCTGATTGCACTCGCTAGGACCTCCAATGTTATATTAAATAACAGTAGTGTTAGTGGACAGCTTTGTCTTGTTCCTGATCTTAGAGGAAAGGTTTTTAGTTTTTCATCATTAAGTATAATGTTGGCTGAGGATTTGTTGTATATGGCCTTTATTATGTTAAGGTACTTTCCTTCTGCACCAGTTTTGTTAAGTGCTTTGATCATAAAGGGATGCTGTATCTTGTCGAAGGCTTTTTCTGCATCTTGATATGATCATATGATTCTTATTTTTTAATTTGTTTACGTGATATATCACATTAATCGATTTGCATATGTTGAACCATCCCTGTTCCCCTGAGATGAAGCCCACTTTATCATGGTGTATAATCTTTTTAATATGTTGTTATATTCAGTTCGCTAGTATGTTATTTAGAATTTTTTTGCATCTGTGTTCATGAGAGATATTGGTCTGCAGTTTTCTTTTTTGTGTTAACTTTTAGTATCAAGGTGATAGTGGCCTCATAAAATGAGTTAGGAAGTATTACCTCCTCTTGGACTTTTTGAAAGAGTTTAAGAAGGGTAGGTATTACATCTTCTTTGAATGTTTGGTAGAATTCTCTGGTAAAGCCATTTATCTAGTCCTAGACTTTTACTTTTGGTAAGTTTTTGATGATTGTTTCAGTTCCCGTATTGCTGATCGGTCTATTTAGATTTTTCAATTCTTGATTCAGTCTAGGAAGGTTGTATCTTTCCAAGTATTGTTCCATTTCTTCTAGGTTATTAAATTTGGTATGATATACTTTTTCATAGTATTCTTGTATGATTCTTTGTATTTCTGTGGTATCTGTCATAATTCTCCACTTTCATCCCTGATTTTGTTTATTTGTGTCCTTTTTCTTTTTTCTTCAGTGAGTCTAGCCAGGGGTTTGTCAATTTTATTAAACTTCTCCAAGAACCAGCTCTTTGTTGCATTTATTTTCTCTATTGTTTTGTTTGTTTGTTTGTTTTCAATTTCATTTAATTCTGCTCTAATTATGATTATTTATTTCCTTCTGCTGGTTTTAGGCTTATTTGTTCTTTTTCTAATATTTTTAAGACAAAGTATTATGTTGTTTATTTGGGCTCGTTCTTGTTTTTAGAGATAGGCCTGTAATGATATGAACTTTCCTTTTATTATTGTTTTTGCCATGTCCCAAAAGTTTCGATATGTTGTACTATTATTATCATTTGTTTCTATGTATCTCTTGATCTCCCTTTTTATTTCTGCTCTGACCCAGTCATTCTTTAGTAGCATTTTGTTTAATCTCCATGTATTTGTGATTCTTCTCGCTTTGTTTTTACAATTGATCTCCAGCTTCAAAGCATTATGATCAGAGAATATGGTTGGTATGATTTCAGCTCTCTTATATTTGTTGAGGCTATCTCTGTCCCAGTATTTGGTCAATCCTTGAAAATGTTCCATGTGCACTAGAGAAGAATATATAAGAAACTGTTTGGGGATGAAAGGCTCTGTAAATGTCAACTATGTCCAGTTGGTCTAATGTATCATTTAAGGATATAATTTCCTTATTGATTTTCTGTTTGGATGATCTGTCCATATCTGACAGTGAGGTATTTAGGTCCCCTACTATGATAGTGTTTTGGTCTGTTTCTCCCTTTAGTTCTGTTATCTATAATTGCTTTATATATAATTGCTGTTATATATAATTGTTATATATAATTGCTTTATACATTTTGGTTCTTCCTGATTGGGAACATAGATATTAATAAATGTTATGTCTTCTGGGTGCACGATTCCCTTTATCATTATGAAGTGTCCCTCAGTATCATTCTTTACCTATTTTTTATTTTGAAATCTATTTTATCTAATATTAATACCACTACTCCTGCTTTTCTCTGAACGTCATTTGCTTGAAATACCATTTTCCTTTTCACCCTTTCACTCTGAGTCTATATTTGTCTTTGGAACTGAGATGCGTCTCCTGGAGGCAGCACATGGTTGGGTTTTGTTTTTTGATCCAATCGGCAACTCTGTGCCTTTTTATTGGTGAGTTCAGTCCATTTACATTTAGGGTGATTATTGAAATATGAGGTCTTCTTATAGCCATTTTATCTTTTGCTTTCATGGTAGTTCGGTGTTTCCATTGCTTCCTTGTCCTTGTATTTCTGGGGTTTTTTTAATTTTAATTTCGGTTGGGTTTTGTGGATTTTCCCTCTGGTCCTTCTTGTTTTATGTTATGTACTTCAGTTCTGAATCCTTGGCATGTGGTTATCGTCATGAATATGTAAAGGATAGTTTTATATATATATATATATATATATATATATATATATATATATATATATTCATATATATAAATTATCATATATATAAACTATCATATATATATAAACTATCATATATATATATACACACATACACACACACATATAGTAGTCCATTTTCTTCTGCGTGTGCCCTATCTCCATTCTCCTTTGCAAATTTGGAACTTTGAATCCTCCCCTTTTCTTTTAGTGTTGTCTCAATTTGTCCCTATGTATGCTGAACATTCATTATTATCTTGCAATAGCAAATTTCTTCTTATTATTTAAGCTTCTTATTATTTAATACCCTGTTCTTAATAAGGGTTGCACAACCCTGCTTCTATCTGCCTGCTAGTCACCTTACTCATACTTATGTATTTTTTTTGTCATTTTATTTTAGGCAAGCTGACCCCTTTCAGTATTTCCTGTAATACAGGCTTCATAGTGGAGAATTCACTCAATTTTTATATGTCTGGAAGGGTCTTTATTCTCCTTCATATCTAAAGGAGAGCTTTGCTGGATACTTATTCTTGGCTGGTAGTTCCTTTCATTTAATACCGTGAACATTTGATTCCACTCCTTTCTTGCTTGTAAGGTTTGTGCTGAGAAGTCCGATGATAATCTAATGGGTTTTCCTTTACGGGTTACCATCTTCTTTTCCCTGAGTGCCCTGAGAATTAGTTCTTTGTCATTAATTTTCAATAATTTTAATATAATGGTCTTGGAGAAGGTTTTTTTTGGGTGAAGATAATTGGATGTTCTATTACCTTCCTGAATTCCAAGCTCCAGTTCATTCCTTAGATTTGGGCAATTCTTGTCAACTATTTGTCTGAAAATGCTTTCTGATCCCATCCTTGCTACTTTTCCTCTCATTCTGGAACACGCATTATTCTTATGTTTCCTTCCCTGATAGTATCAGCTGGTTCTTTTATATCTCATTATTTTTCATTATTTTGGTCTCTCTCTCTTCTTCCTTTTGATTTATTTCTAGATTTCTGTCTTCAATATCACTGATCTTTTCCTCCATTTGGTTGACACTATTTCTCAACCTTGCTATTTCATTCTTCATCTCTTTTAGTGTGTTCTCCATCTCCAGAAGTTCTACTTGAAAGTTCTTTTTAAGGGTTTCAGTCTCCTTGCTAAAAAACTCATTCTGTTATTTTTCAACTCCTGAAATTGATGATATGAATTATTTGGGGTATCAATGAGTTTTTTCAGAAGTACCATCCTGAATTCTCTGTCATTTAAGTCACATATTTCTATGTCTTTAAGCTTATTTTCTGGAAATTTTTCTCTTTCTGAGCTTCCTTGTTACCTTGGTTGTTAATGGACTATATCTCCTCCTGGGCATTAATGGAAGTGTATTTTGCCTTCTAGAAAGATTTATTATATAAAGGTGTCTCTTTAGCCTGTTGCAAATAAGGTGTTTTTCTTTTGGTTTCCAATAGGTGGCGTCTAAGCCTCTTGGATCCCAGCTCTGAGCCTTAATGATGACTTTTTTTTCTTATAAATATTCAATCAGTCTCAGTCCCTGTCAGTGTCAGCGACAGTTTTCATAGCGTTTGCTCAAATTCCCCTGGGGCTCCATGGTGTTTGATATTGAAGGATATGGGGGTAAGTGCCCTCTGGGTTGGAGAATTGGGGTTGTGGCTCAGTCTGGCGTTTTGCAACTGCAGCTGATATGAATCAGCTGTTGCTTCTCTGCCATCACCCCTTTGCTTTCTGCCCTGATTCCTGGGTTCTGCTGCTGCATAGAGCTCACAGATCTCTCAGACAGGACTGTTCAGGGAACCCGCTTCACCTTCTCCACTTCCCCTCCTTCTGCAGGGAGCTCCTACTGTGAGAGGCAGCTTCTTTGTTTCTCCCAATCTACCACCTGACTCCTGCCTTTCTGACCTGTGGTAGTTCTTATGCACAGATCATTAGCCCAGATGTGCTTGTGTGCAGGTTGGATGTTATTTGCTGAGTTTTAGATGTTCAGGTTATTGTTATTTCAAGGAGAGAGATCTGGGACATCTCTCGCTCTGCCAAGCTTCTGACATTGCTCCTCATGTCACCTTTTTCTGACTTCGACTCACTTGCCTCCTTCTAAGGACAATCGTAATTGCATTAGGCCCACCAGATAACCTAGGATAATCTCTCTAAAGATCCTTAATTTAATCATATCTGCAAAGTCCCCTGTGAAATGAAAGGTAATATATTCATAGGTTTTGGAGATTGGGATGTGGGCATCTTTGAGAGCTCATTATTCTGTCTACTATACGTTTTCCATGCACTTAAAAACCAGAGATATATTGGTCAGATGATTGTCCAAATCCCTAATGGACCAGTGTCCATTATATCTGGCCTTCATATCTCTTTAACTTCAAGAGAATTTCCAGTGCCCATACCCCATGTTTCTAGGTTCAAGTGCCACATATCGCCTAATTTCTTTGAGTACATTCCAAAGTCTGCAACAGTTAGATTGCTTGATTGCATTTTGCACATTGTTCTTATATATAAATATCTTCCCGTCTTGATCTGAAGACTTTTGAACTTGACAAGAATTGCATAGTTTTACATATACTTTCTAGGACATAGAATTCTTATGATACTAAAGTGATGGTGGACTGAATTCTAGGATCTCTTATGCCTGGATATCTCTGAACTGCCGTCAAGGCTCATAAGACCTCTCTTAGGTTATGACAGTTTTTTAGGACATGAGCCATTATTAAGTACGGAAACTTTCATAGGTATACTTGGTAGCAGTGCCTTCTTCATCTTTCTTGATAAACCAGGAGACTTCTTCCATGCTTAGTGCTCAGCTTCACAATACCACATAACAGATGGATATCTGGGAGCCTTCTGAGCCTCAGTGTAGCCAAAGCAAAGGAAGGATACTGCAGGGGAATACTATGTGGTTCCTGGACATACCCCAAGCATACTCAATCAGTATCTCTAGGGGTGGGATTTAAGAATCCGCCTTTTTAACAGGCTTCCCCAAGTGATCCTTATGCACATTAAGGAGGCCCACTTTCCAGAGGCTTCTTCTTTTCACACAGCAGTGAGTCTCCAGGCAGTCTGTTTCCTTCACCCCTTCACTCCAGCACTTAGCTTTTGCTCATGATTGGTATGCAGTCAGTACCCACAGACCCTAGAACAAGATGGAATGGTTTATCTTGGTTCCTCTACTCCATAGCTGCGTAAACCTGGCCACACTCTTACACTCCTGGCTTCACCTTCCTTTTCGGTGAAATGAGGGATGATAATGGCACCCATGTCTTATGGTTGCTGTGAAGATCCAATGTGCTAATACTTTTAAAGACTTTAGGACACTGCATGGCATGTAGCAAGTACTCAATGCCTCTCAGATATTAGAAAATGTGTGTAATACATGAATAAATGCATATATAATGTATGCCTTAATTTGGGAAAGCCTGCTTTGGGGAAGGTATGAAGATATTGGCACCAACTTTTACCTCAACTCCATGTTCTAGATTTGAGGAAACTGGGTTTTCATGTATGAGCCCTCCTCAGATTTCTCTTGCTCACAAAATACTGCAATTCTTTCACTTTCCTTTTCCAAAATATGAATGAAAGCTGTGAATCTGAGAATGAGGTCAGGACTAGAAGGAACCTGAATGGGTATATAGACCAACAATAATAATAACTGCATTGCAAGAATAATAAGAACTGTATTTACTGACAATTGACAATGTGAGATAGTCAACTTGGCCAGGTCACAGTACCCAGTTCTTAGTCAAATACCAGTATAGATGTTGTTGTGAGGTGTTTTTTAGGTGTGATTAGCATTTAAATCAGGAGACTTTGAGTAAAGCAGATTATCCTCCACATTGCAGGTGAGCCTCATTCAATCAATTGAAAGCCTTAAAGGAAAAGACTGAAGTCCTCTGAGAAAAGGAATTCTGCCTCCAGATGCCTTCCAGCTGCAACACCAACTCTTCCCTGGGTCTCCAGCTGGCCAGCCTGCCCTGCAGGATTCAGACTTATGGCACCTACAATTGTGTGAACCATAAAATAAATCTCTTTCTTAAATCTCTCTAGATGCAAGATAGATATTATATTGTATATTTATATATCTACATGTTATATAGATATGTTTTATATCTATGTCTACATTTATATCTATTTATATCCATATCTGTAGGTAGATTTCTCCTATTAGTTCTGTTTTTCTGGAGAACCTTGACAAATACACTGTGTGACAGGCCAGAGACACTTCTTTGCACAACTCTAGAGGGTACCATTCACTCAGAGCTATAAAGTATTTATATGTGTCCTCTCATGGAACCCTTGTGACAACTGTTGGGGGGTAAGGGGGAGTCACTTTTTTAATTCCCATTTTAAAGTTGAGGGTTAAGAGAGTCTATCAGCCTGAGTGCCAAACCCAGAGCCTTAACCACTCAGTGTGACAAGATGCAAAGCAGCTGTGTCCAGGACATGAGATTAGTTAAAGAGCAGTACTGAGACTATAGCTAATATCTCCCTCGACTTTCCACACACACCAGCAAGCTTCCTCACAGAAAAAAGAGAAATTTAGAATCTTGCTGCACATGAGCAAGCAGAGAAAGAAAATCATCCTGCCTAGAACAAGTTCTGTGATTGCTCAACTATATTCTGGACTAAACCATTAAGAGCCACAGACCCCTGAACAATCAAGATGAAGTCAGTTTCCAATTAGACTTTCTCCTATTCCATTTTACTTTGTGGCTCGACCTTTAATATGACTGAGAAGCATGTATTTATTTATTAACATATTGTTTATTTTTTTGTATGGTGACATTGGTTGATGGAATCCAGTAAGTTTCAGGTGTATAATTTAACAGTAAGGTGTGTGTATATATATAGAGAGAGATAGATAGATAGATAGATAGATAGATAGATATAGATATAGATATATAGATATATATATCTATATATATATACACATACACACATACATACATACATACACATATATATACATATATGTATATATATACCATATATACTTGTATATATATTGCATTGTGTGTTCACCTCCCATAGTTAGATTTCTTTCTATCATTACATATTTGACCCCTTTTACCCCCATCTACCTCCCTCCTCCCCCGTACCCTCTGGTAACTACTAGTCTATTGTCCAGGTCCATAAGCCTCTGTTTGTTTGTCATGTTCGTTTGTTGCTTTTAGGTTTAGAAATGCCTTTCTCAGTGTCCCTTTGGAATTTTTGCTAGAGCAGCCAGCCATGTTCCAACAAGAAAAGGTTGGGCAAAAAGCACTGGGCTCATTTGCACCCCCTTGATCTTGGGCCTGAAATAAAAACTCGTTGACGAAGGAAGGAGCCAAGCTCTTCACTCAATAGCTGTCTGGTACAGAGACCTGCGGCTTTTAAGAAGCCCTATGTAGTCTGAAGTGAGGTTTGTTTGCCACCCTCCCACACACTCACTCTCTCAGGTATTAGTCCACTTAGGAAATAAAGTGTTTAAAGCAATTGCTTGGCCAGTTTGGGCTAACCCAAGGGCTGGCAAATTCATGCTTCTTGTGCAATTACAAAATATTTTCTTTGTAGTTGTCCTTGAAGCCCAAGTGGGGCTAATGGTTTTAACTACTAGCCTACATGTTTCAAAGTGATTGCCACATCAGGAAGCCATTGTCAGCTTCCCCAAACACTTAATTGGTATAGGATGTGAGCAATTCTGAAAGGCCGTGCTTCTGTCCCAATTTGTTGCTCAGATAGGAGCTGTTTTTCAGCGACGATTTCCATTTCTGCCTCCTTGTGTGTGCTAAATCATTTATGGCTCCACTTTTCTATGGAATAAAAGGTTTCCTTGGTAATGAAAAAGAGTTTTATTCATCCCTGGCACCCAAGAAACAGAGTTTACTTTGCAGTCACAAAGACCCAAGTGCTCTGTATTGGCATAAACTCATGGAGCAACAGCGTCAGAAAGACTTTGCAAATGTGTGGTGATTAATAAGAGTGTAGTTTCTAAAATCTGGACAAGCGACTTGCTTCTCTATAACTCAGTTTTCTAATTCGTAAATCAGAATGAAAATGACATCTATCTCATAAAGTAATTCAAGGATTAAATGACATAATGTGCATAAGGCTTCTAGAAAGGTGACTAGCACACAGCAAATGAAGTACTTGTTTATTATCCCTCTGCTGCCTTCCTTGATTCATCATCATCACCATCATCATCCTTCTCATCATGAACATTTTTCAGTAAGATTATCTTTTTAGAAATGACACAAACACAGAAGATACAAAGAAGAAAAATTACCAATTTAATCCCATAAAAGTAAAAAAATTATATATGAAAAAAATAAGCAAAGATAATGCAGGACAGGGCAAATTTCCCCATGTTGCAGGGAGACCAAGTCCTGCACTGAGAGAAGAGAATCCTTTGGTGGAGAGTGTGGAAAGAATTCAACACGCACGCCAAAGTTAGAGTCAAAAAAAGTTTATTAGAAAAGAAGTAACACTCCACAGACCGAGCATGGTTTCCTCTCAGAGGTATAGAGAGGGACGAGAGGGACAGTGACAATAGAGACAAGGACAGTGAGAGAGACAGAGTAAAAGCACCCTGAATGTTCAGGAAATTTAGTTTACATATCATTCTTTAGTTCCCATTTCCTTTTGTATGGACATACAGTGATGAAGGGAAGAGTATGTATCTTGAAAAGGTAAGAATATATAAAGTTAAAGGCCTACTGACAGTTCCCAACCTTTAATCTATAGGTTCCCCATGGTTTTAGCCATAGGGAATGACTCTTGGTTCCTGTTTCTCATTCACAGGTGTGAGGAATGGGTTGTTAGCAAGCTCAGTAGAAATCTGAAAGTGTCTTCCTGGGCTGGCTACAGGGCTGACTGGCATATTCTCTTGCCTCCTCCCTACATTAAAACCATAAACAGAGTCTAAAGATAAACTAGGAGAAAAATATTTGTCAGATTAAGGCATTGTTTCCATTAACAAAGATGAGTAATCTGTTTTAAAAAAAGTGTTTACTAATAAAAAATTAAAAGAACCAAAATAGAGAACAAAGAAAGAGAAACAATGAGAGTGAAAGGAAAACGAAGAAAGAATAATGATGAAAACATAGTTTTCAGAAAATTTAAAATAAATGACAAGCAAATGAAAAAATGCCCAATTTATTTAATAATCAATGAAATATAAATTAAAACATCAATGAGAATTTTTATCTGTCAAATGAGGAAAAAGTGATAATACTCAATATTTGTAGAAGTGTTCTCCTCCTCTGCGATGGTTTTAAGCAGTGTTGATGGAAGTATAAAATTGGTGACTTTTCAGGAAGACAATCTAGTGATTTTCAAAAGTAAGAGTGCTCCTTAAGAATACTTTCCAAAAAGTATGACAGGAATAATGTGTGTTGCAGTATTATTTATAATAGCAGAAAGTCTTGGAAATAACCTAATTGTCCTTTAATAATAGATTAATTAAGTGAACTATGATAAATCTATATAATAGTGTATTATATAGTTATCTATATCAGTATCTATCTGTCTATGGTTATCTACTATTGCATAACTTACCACCCCAAAACTTACCAGCTTAAAACAACACATATCTATTTTATCTTACAGCAGTGTCTGTGGAGTGGGGATTCAGGTATGGCTTAGCTGGATCTGAGACACCTTTAATATCTCTTAAAGGCTACATTCAAGATGTTGGCTAGGTCTGTAGTCATTTTAGGCTGACTGGGGAGGTATCTGCTTTCAAGATCATTCCCATGATTGCTGGCAGGATTTGGCTCCTTGCAGGCTATTGGTGGCCAGCAGATGACATGGCATCTTGTTTCATCAGAATGAGCAAACAGAAGGAGCCAGACAGAGTGTGACAGCATAATGGAAATCACAGGGATTTTATAACCTAATCCCAGAGGTGACATCCCATCTCTTTTGCTATATTCTATTTATCAGAAGCAAGTCGTTTGCAAATTTCAAACATCATGAGTTTTCACTCCTAAATTCTTCAATACTCATCCCTTAAAAAATAAAGACATTCTCCTCCTTAACCACAATACCTTATGACATCTAAAATAATCTAAATAAATCTTTATTATTACCTAAGATCCTGTTTCCACCTTAAAATGCTTCCAGTTGTCCCAATAATGTCTTTTTACAGACAGTTTATTGGAACCACCATCAATTAAGATCTATATATTGCATAAATTTGATTATATCTTTAAACCCTCTTTCAATCTAAATCATTCCCCTCCCTTTTTCATGCCACTTATTATTGAAAAGAAAGGAAGCCAGTGGTCTCACCTTCTGGATTTGTCTGAGTGCTTTCTCATGATGCCCTTGAACTTGTTCCTCTATCCCCTGTAGTTCCTATAAACTAGATGTTCGATTTAAAATCTTATATTTAGCAAGACTATTTCATCAGTGTCAGCGCCAAGCTGATCAAGACGGGAAGGTTTTGGTGTTGAGACACCCAGTTGAAAGAATGCATGAGGAGCCGATATGAGAATGAAATGGCAGGCACCAGCTTTACAGCGAAGAGCACGCGCTTCTGCACTAGGGGACCTCATGGGCTTTATTTATGTCAGAGAACAATAGTGGCATTCTGCCACACATGCTTGATACAGTAAGCTGAGTCATACTTATATAAGTTAGGCGCAGGCGTCCTACTACATTAATGTAAATTCTAAATCCAGAGTTCTACCCCTAGCCGTGAGCCTAGATCACAGCCAGACTTGGGACCCACAATCTCAGTAGACATTTCATAATCAATGAAATTTATATTTCATTGATTATTAAATAAATTGGGCATTTTTTCATTTGCTTGTCATTTATTTTAAATTTTCTAAAAACTATGTTTTCATCATTATTCTTTCTTCATTTTCCTTTCACTCTCATTGTTTCTCTTTCTTTGTTCTCTATTTTGGTTCTTTTAATTTTTTATTAGTAAACACTTTTTTTTTAAACAGATTACTCATCTTTGTTAATGGAAATAATGCCTTAATCTGACAAATATTTTTCTCCTAGTTTATCTTTAGACTCTGTTTATGGTTTTAATGTAGGGAGGAGGCAAGAGAATATGCCGGTCAGCCCTGTAGCCGGCCCAGGAAGACACCTTCAGATTTCTACTGAGCTTGTGTCTCAGTAGAAATGTTGTGTCCTTCACATTTTATTTTATTAGGAGACACATGATGGCCAGTAGTGCTGATACAGGACGGGGTAAATCCCCACGAGTGGGGACTCAAGCACTACAGCCACTGAGAGTCCTTGGCTCGACATGGGAAAGAATTCAAGAGCCAGCCATTGTTAGAGACAAAGGAAAGTTTATTAAAGAAGTAATAATGCTCCATAGACAAAGTATGGTCTCCTTACAGAATCAGAGAATGAGACTCCGAGTGTTTGAGGAATTGAGTTTCTTATCTGTTTCTTAATTTCTAGGAAAAATTATTGCTTATAGGGAGTAAAGAATGGAATGAATGGTTGGGTTTATCTTTAACTTGTGCAGGGTACAGATTAAAGTCTTTGTTTTTCTATTTTCCTTTCATGATATGGGTAAGCATGAAAGGTGTGGGTAAGCAGTTGTTAGTGGTGCAGGACAGGGCAAATTTCTCCGAGTGGTGGGGAGAGCAAGCCCTGCACTGAGAGAAGCATCGAAAGAAAAGGGTCCTTTGGCAGAGAGTGTGGAAAGAATTCAACACACGCCAAAGTTAGAGTCAAAAGGAAAGTTTACTGGAGAAGGGGTACCACTCCACAGAACATGGTTTCTTCTCAAAGATGTGTTCTGTTTTGGTGTACGAATGCATTTGGAGAGGTGGATACTGCTTTCATATCACAGACCACTGCTCGTCAAAGTTCATCCCACAGATCAGCATTATCATCACCTGGGAGCTTATTAGAACTGCAGAATCTTAGCCCTCAGCCCAGACCCACTGAATCAGAAGCTGCGTTTAACAAGATGCCCAGGTGACACACATGTATTTTAAAATTTGAGAAGCCCTGATCTAAAATCCTGGTCTATTCCATTTCTTCTCCTCACCTAGACCCAACTACCCGCATTGTCAAGATTTATGGCTCATCCCAGGAAGCAGCTTCTTGTGCCTCCCAAACTATTTACCTAAAGGCATATCTTCTCATGGCTTCTTCTCTCTGCGATTTCATTCTGTTTATAAATATTAAAGCTGACACGTAAACCAAGTTGAAACTCTTCCCCCAAAGGCCTGTGTGTCCTGGTAAGTCTTTATATCTGCAGATATCTATTGACATATCTTAAGCAAACAGTTTTAAATGTTTCCACTGGCATCCTGAGTCTAGCTTTTCCTTTCATCTTGCCTGGTAAGCAGATTGAGGTTCACGTTGATTTTTAAAGCCCGAACAATTCACAATATTTCTTAAACATACGTTAAAGTCAGGGGGATTCCATCCCATGCAACCCGACTGCAAAGCCTGGGCAGTTAACCTTTGCAGCAGCAATAGGCATGAAAGTGTGCTTTACAAAAATACCATTTGTTTGCTATTTCATTCAACTATCCACTTACCCATTTATTCATTGTAAAGTATGTGAGGATGTTAGCATGGTATAGAAATGTAGAGCTTTTCAGCTCATCAGAAGAGATGAAATATGAACAAAAGTAACCTCATAAGGTTGGGTCATGCAAATTGTGTAACATACTCTTTAAGTACAGTGGGGGACTTCATGGAGGAGGCAGGAAGTCAAGGTCCTAGGACTGTCCCTGAACTGACTGTCCCATCTGATCTTTTTTAGGACCGTGGCCAACTTCCAAACTGTCACTGGGCTTTAGTCTCTGTAGGATGTACTAAGAGCCTGGAAATCACTTAGGACCTAGGGGCAGAGAGTATTCATCTTCACTCACTCAACATTTTCCTGAGCAATTACTATGTGCTAGAAACAGCCCTAAGAACTGAGAATGCATTATAAATTAACATGCAAAATATTTTTTTTGTAAGGCTTTTATTCTAATGAGAGTAAATGAGATAAATAATGTTTGAAGTCCTCAATAGTTTAAGGGTACATAAAAGACTTCTGAAATGTATCTTGGTTTTAGAAATCAATGACTAATTTATTTAAGTCATGTATTTAAAAAACAAGGTTTAAGCTCAGCCTATACATCTACTTAAGGACCATTTGAAAAATATTTGATTGCATTTGCAAACTTAATTAAGCTACATTTATAAATTTTGTGTATTCAGTTTCGCTTTTTAGTAGCTCATTTGTATTGCTGACAAATCTTCCTAAGTGCTTAAATAATTTTTATAAAGCTATTAAATTAATAAATATGGTGATCCTTAAAGTGTCTTAAATGTTCTAAAACTATACATAAACTCATAAGACTTTAAATTAAAGTCCTAAGTCAAGATCAATTATTATTCAATTATATATTTTAAATGGATGTTAATAGGCTGATCTGCTCATTTTAAAAGACGAAATTCTTATAAACAAAATAAGCAATTTAATATTAAAATATTTAATATGTAAATGTGAATACTATGGATTTGATTACCCTAGACATTTTTATAATTAACTGTAAATTCCCTAAGGGTTGAAATATGCTTAACTTTTAAGGAAACAATGATATCAACTCCTTCAGGTTTTGGGGGGTCGCCTTTCAAGTTCACTAAATTTAATTACCAGACACAGCTAGATCTTTGAGGCATCAACTGTCTCCGAACCCCTTTTTCAGACCTGCCTAAAAGAGAAAGTGGCGGCTTCACCCATGTCCCTTTGATTCATAAGTAACTCATGACTCTTCACCCAGATGGCCACAACTGTTGGTTTTTGCATTTCCTTCACTCTATAAGTAAGTTCATGTATACCCAGGTCTAAAAGACACATGAGTTTGCCCAGAATCTGTTTTTTTTTTGTTGTTGTTGTTGTTCCTCATAATCTCAGGGCCACACAAGTCTTATAGATTTCTGATTAAATTGTGGCTATTTCTCAGTGGGGTATGGAATTTTTAAGCACAATGTCCAAGGTCATTCTATTGACAAGATGTGATATGAAAAGAAAAATAAAGCAGAATAGAGGGGTTAGAAAGTATTGAGGGGGAAAGTGTTCTATAGAGTGCTCAGAGATGGCCTCTCTGAAGAGGCGACACAAGATCAAAGAGAGAGAATGATGGAAGGAACAAGGCCATGCAGATATCTGACAGGTAGAGACAATGTAGTTGCAAAGGCCCCCAGGTAGGAGTGTGTTTGACATTTTGAAAGACAACAACAAGGAGGCCAGAGGCTCGAGCTGCATGAGTGAGGGAGAATGGGAAGAGACGAAATCTGAAGCGGCAGGTGAGCAATGGGGAGATGGAGACAGCCTATGCTTTACTTTATGGATCAGGATAAGGATTGTGAATTCCATTCTGAATGAGCTAGGAAGGCATTTGACCTAATTTAGGTTTTAATAATCTTTCTCTGGCTGCTAGTTGGAGAATAGAATGTAGTAGAACTGGGATAAAAGCAGAAAAATCAGTTAGGAAGAAGCTCTTAAAATAGTCCAGTTTAGAAAGCATGGTGGTCTATGGTATGAGTGGAAATTGTGCAAAGGGCACATTTTCTAACACCAGCATGAGTGGATGAGGGATGCGAGCCAAGAGAGGCATCGAGGAGAACAGGGTAATGAATAAGGTGGCTAGAGTCCAAAGATTTGATATGAAAACGTAACTCAGAATTCCTTCTATTTTCTTCTTCTGGTGTTTACTGAGTATCTCCCACATGCTGGAGTATTAGTTTCTTAGGACTGCTATAATAGATTACTATAAACTGGGTGGCTTAAAACAACAGAAATTTATTTTCTCACATTTCTGGAAGCCAGAAGTCAGAAATCAAGGTGTCAGCAGGGCCACACTCTCTCTCTAGAGGTTCTAAGGAAGAATCTCTCCTTTTTCTCTTCTAGCTTCTGGTGGCTGTTGGCATTCCTTGTGGCCACATCACTCTGCTCTGTGCCTCCATCTTCACATGAACTCCTCTGTTTCTATGTTGTCTCTTGTGTCTCTCATAAGGACAATTGTTACTGGATTTAGGTCTCCTATGGATTGAATGTTTGTGCCCCTCCATCCCAAATTCATATGTTGAAACCTAATTCCCAGTGTGACAGTATTAGGAAATGAGATGTTTGGGAGGTGATTAGGTCATGAGAGTGGAGCCCTCATGAATGGGATTAGTGCCCTTATAAAATAGACCTCAGAGAGTTCTCTTGCCCCTTCTGCAATGTGCAAACACAAGACAGCCATCTATGAACCAGGAAGCAGACCTTTGCCAGATACCAAATCTGCTATTGCCTTAATCTTAGACTTCCCAACCTCCAGAATTGTGAGAAATAACTGTTTGTTGTGTATAAGCCACCAAATAGCTGATATTTTTGTTATAGCAGCTTGAATGGACTAAGTGATCCAGAAGACATTGCTTCCAATCTCGGAGCCCCAGATTCCTCGTCACTTAGGTGAAAGTTTGCACCAGGTGATCTTTGAGGTCCCCTCTGGCTCTACAATGCTCTTTAACTGTGAGGCTATATATTTAGTGCTAATTATACTTCCTAGGATGTATGTTCTGTACGGCTAGTATTAGTCCACATTTTTTATGAGAGACGAATGAGGTTAATAAGAATAATTAATTAAAATATTAAATTCCCAGAAGGCACTTTACTATGAATTTAATTATGGAAAGTGCTAATTACATCACTCCAAGACTTGAAAGTTGTCCAACTGCTCCATGCACAAAGTAAGGGACAGTGTTTCTCAGGTTAGCCTCAGCTCTGGACTAGTACCAGAGATGTAGAATGGCTCACTTTCTTGCTATGGAAAGAAAGAATGCAGGAGAGTCAGGCAGCTGGCATAATCAGTTTCTTCCCTGGTCTTTGGCAACTTAATGTCTCTACAACAGACAAGAAAAGTACATTATCCACCTATGTGTGTTCTCATTATAGGTTTGCCACTTAGCCTGTATGGCCTCTTCATTGCAAATTAGCAAAAGACACCTGCTTTCAGAGAACAGAGCTTCACAAACAAATCGTTTGGTAAGCAAATGGCTTATCCTTTGCACTAGGGGATGGTTTGGCAAGTGGAGCTTAGGATGAATTGCAGTCTACTCACCTGAGTGTGTAGTGTACACACTGCCCCACTGAAGGCAGTCCTTCCTTGGTCATTCACTTAAACTCTTCTATTTCTCTCAGGAAGTGTCTTGTCTTTATTTTGAAAAAGCCAATGATCACAGTTTTGAAGATAACTTCATTCGAGGGGACAGGCAGAGAGTCTGGAACATTTGAGGTAGGAAAGTGAATGCATATTTGAAGAATGGAAAGAAAACCAATGTGGCTGAAATTAGCAAAAAAAGGAAGATGAAGTTAAGACACAAAGCTCTAGAGATGAGCAGGAGTCATTCTATAATCTCTGTGCATTGGTGAAGGACTTTTCCTAAAACAGTGAGACTCTGTGACTGGCTTTAATCATCGAAAGATTTAAATAGATCAAACTGTTTCTCTGCAGAGAGCAAGTTGTGGGAAGTGTTGTTCATCAGAAACAAGAGATGCTAGGGGTCTGGGCAGGGGTAGTCTTGGAGAAAGATGAATGGATGTTAGAGATATTTATAAAGTAAAATTATCCAGAAATGGTGACAGATTGGATTGAGCCATGAGAAGTAATTTCAAAAGTAAGAGTAATGGCTGACATTATATTTCTATGTGCCAGGCACCATTTGAGGTACTTTCTAGTTCTAGGCTTCTGTCTTAGACAACTGATTTACCGAGACTAGGGAAATACTAATTTGAGGGAGACTGTGAGTTGCTTTCTGGGCACATCCAGCTGACATTCTTTAAGATACCCAAGCAGATGGCTAGATGCTTGCTGGGCTCTGCCATTCAGAAGAGAGGGCTGGAAGGAGGGAGATGGGGTCGAGGTCACTGCAACTGTCCAGGTAAATGAATGAATGAATGAATGAATGAATGAATGTAAAATTGAATGAATTACTAAATTGCCCTCTACTGGCTGCTTTCTCACCTTCTCTGATGATCTTCTCTTCTTCGCCTTTCTGTTCCATTAGTCAGTGAGCCCTCCTTACAGGCTGCGTCAGTCCACCTTGGCGTCTATCAGAATACCATGGACTTGGATGGCTTATAAACATTTATTTCTTACAGTTCTGGAGGCTAGTGAGTTCAAGATCAAGGTGCCAGCAGCTTCAGTTCTTGGTGAAGTGACAATCTTCAAATCGCCTCTCCCTGTATCCACACGTGGCAGAAAAAGGAAGCTCTTGTGTCTCTTTTTCCTCTTAAAGGGGCACCAATCCCATCATCGGGGTTCCACCCTCATGACTTCATCTAACCCTAATTACCTCTCAAAGCCCCACCTCCAAGGCCCTTACGTTGTGGGGATCAGGGCTTCAACATAAGAATGGTGGAGGGGGATGAATCGGAAGAAAAACCTACAATTCTCCCTCTGTTTTTTTCTCCTTTCACACAGAACCCTTCACTTCTGAGACTTCTGGTTATCAAATGTGTGGGGATTTTCTCCACCAAGCAATTCTTTGTGACACCACTTGGGTGTCCTATATTTTACCTCAATTCTGACTACCTGGAGTTAGCATCAGACCCCAGAGGTTAAGGGCTCGGTCCCAGGAGATTGCTTCCACCCCACTTCAGATGCCAGTAACAAGTAGTTAGGTCCTCAGTTTACCCACCACTTTTGTTCGACTTGGCAGCAAATTAGAAGTTCCCACGATCCCCTCCTCAGGTTCAATTAATTTAATAGAACAGCTAGAACAGCTCACAAACCTCAAGTTTATTAAAGGATATTATAAAGGATATAGATGAACAGCCAGATGAGGAACTACATAGTGTGAGGTCTGAGAGGGTCCCCAGAGCAGGAGCTTCTGTCCCCATAGAACTGGAGTGTATCGCTCTCTCAAAACACAGATGTGCTCAAAAACTCGGAAGCTCTCCGAACCCTGTACTTTTGGGATTTGTATGGAGGCTTCATCATGTAGGCACGATAGATCATTAACTCCACTTTCAGCTCTTCTTCCTTCTCAGGAGAATGGGGGGTGGACTGAAAATTCCAAGCTTCTAATCATGGCTTGTTCCTTCTGGTGACCAGCCCTCAGCCAGAGCCATCCAGGAACCCAACCCGCAGAGAGTCATTTCATTAGAATAAAAGATACTCCTTTCATCCAGGAAATTACAAAGGTTTCCAGAGCCCTGTGTCAGGAACCCAGTTCAAAGACTGATATTAGAACAAAAGATGTTCCCGGTGCTCCTCTCACTTAGGAAATTACAAGGACTTCAAGAGCTCTGTGCCAGGGACTGGGGATAGAGACCAAAACATGTGTTCTGTTATCTCACAGGGGTATATAAACATTCAGTCCATAACACAGGCTGATTGCACTCCCTTCCTTTCGATCCTCATGGTTCCCAAGTTCACCAATGTGGGCAGAAGGAAGAGATCAGAAAAATGTCTCAGCCAACCCCATGCCCGCCACCTGCTGGACGAATTTGCCCCCACCCGCCCACAGAAGGAAAGAGCCCCTCAAACAAGGGAAAGGCAGGGAAGAGGCACCTCTTTAAGCATTAGCCCTGGAAAAGACCTTCAGGATCATGGAGCTTTGACTTTACAGATGGGGAAAGTGTTGCCCAGAAAGGGGAAAGGACCTGTTCATGGTCACACAGTGTATGAGTAGGACAGAAGTCATAAAACAGAGAAGCTGGAAGAGGGTGTAAAAATCAGATAGCCCTGTTCACTCATTTAGAGAAATGGGAACCGAGGACCAGCTTGGACAAGAGCTCAGGGAAGGGTTGCCATCGGGGTGTGCAAACAGTGCAGTCACACAGGACTTGCACTTGGAATTTAATGCTCTGCCACCGTGTCTTGAAATTCTGAATAATTTTTTCTTTAAATTTGTGTTTTGTAAGTGAAGTCTGGTGGATTGACAGAGCATGCTCTCATGTTCAGATGAAGTCCCGCCTCCTACCTCCTCCCTGGGTGGGTTCTCAGCTGCCGGCTTCCCATCCCCCTGGTGCTGCAGGCCTGGCCGAATCTGCCCCTCTCTGCTTTCCTGGCCCCATCCCCACACCGCCGTGACAAGGGCCTGGGCATGCGGAGCGTTGGCATACAACCCATGGCGTCTCGGGCATCACTGCAGCCATCCTTGCCCTAGGCTGGCAGCACCATGTGCACTTAGTTGACAACTGAGCAAGAGTGAGCTTCGCCCCCACTCCAATTCGGGTACCTAGTGCCTCATGGTGTGGAGGTTGCTCTATTTGTGGTCGCCTGTCCACCATGGGTTGGGGCTAAGGGCCTGTAGGAAAACAGGAAGGCTGGCTCCACTTCCCTGCTCCCTGGCAGCTAATGAGTCAGGCATGCACATGCCACATGGCGGGCAGAATCCTGGGAAAGCCTGCACTCTCTCCATGCCCAAGAGACTACGACAAATAAAAAGCACTGTGGCACATTGTTGAAAGAGACTGCAAAAGAAAAAAAATTGTTTTACTACCCTTAACAGTGTTTCTTTTCTGCTTTTTGAACAAGGGACCTTGCCTGCCATTGTGCGCTGGGACCTCGAATTAGGTAGCTGCTCCTGACTCAGATTTCTGATTGTTCTTTCCGTCAGCCTCTGACTCTGGCTGGGCAGCAGTAGCTTTTTATGTTCGGCCAATTGTGTTCCAGGCCCCACGCTCAGCCCTTTTCTTATCTGATCTGTTTTGGAGCTTTGCAAGACCCGTCCTAGGTATGTGCTATTATTAGACTCATTTTAAAGGTGAGGAAGGAGAGACACTCCATAAGCTATGTACTTGCCCAAATCCTACAGCTGGTCAGCTGGTGAGCCAAGATGCCACCCAGGCAGCTGTCCGCTTGCCCTGGTCTGGTCTGTGGGCTACTGGGGGTGGGGGAAGGAAGGCACAGTGTCTGGAAGCTGGCTCTAGCTGCCTCTCCTCCCCAGAAGGGTCACGTGCCCCTCCCCTTCTCTCCCCTCCTCAGCCTGCTCACTGCCCCCCCAGCCTCCAGGGGAGGAGACCACGTGGCCCAGACCACCTTGTAACCTGGCAACCGTTCCAAGACGCTGCTTTTCTTCTGCATTCCTTCTGCCTTATTCAATATCTGCCAAGCAGGCATGGCTCCTGGGAGCATCCTGAAACTCATGTTTGAAATAAGGCTGTCTGGGGAAGGCTGCAGGGACATCTAATATTCATCTCTCTGAACTCTGCGCCTCCAAGCCCTGAACTTGGCCGTTGGGGATTCTGAGAGAATGGTGGGAATCCAAATTCACTAGGGCTGGAGCTTAATGAATAGGGCATGAGATATGGGGAAGGCAGGGCAAGGCAGGCTTTGTGTAATGTTACGCTCCGATCTCAGCTGCTCCCCAGACGTCCCTGTATCCCCAGGATGGAGGTTCAGATACTCTGCACTTGCAGAAGCAGCTCGAAGCTTAGAGATTTGCTTTCTGCTCACACAGCTCCTGCCATCTGCAATCAGGTGTGAGATGAAAGGGGCAAGCAGGATTTATCGAGATCCATTTATATTCCCTGTGTCAAACAGCAGGGAAAGAAAAATTAGCAAATCAGACCTAATTCCAATTTCACAGATAGGAAAACAAAGGCTCACATAGGCAAGAAGAATGTGAATTTAGCTGATGGCGACTTCTGCTCTTCCTACTAGCCCTATTGCTTTTACAAGAACAAAGGAATTTAGGAGTCATCTAGGCCAGCTCCCTCATTTTATAGAAGGGGAAACTAAGAAACTGAGAGAGAGGTTGTCTTTCAGGGTCACACAGCTTGCATGGCTCCAAGGTCATCTTGGAATTATTTGAGATCGGTTTCGACCTGTTCTTAGATCGGCGACTGTTCAGAACTCCCAATCTCTTTCTGTGTTCCGAAGCCAATTTCATTATGCCTGGACTTATGTCCATGTGTATACTGTGCTGTAATTTAACGATAGGGACAGTATTATGTAGTTAGGACTCATTCTTGCTGTTAAGAGAGGCAGGATTTGGGGCAATTATTTAATCTCTGTAAAATGGGGCTAGTAATAGCATTTACCTCAGAGGATTATTGTGGAGATTAAATGAGATCACTTGTGTCACGTGTTGAATATAATCTTGAATATTATTTAATTGTTTCAAACTTTAATTCACAGATGTTTTCAAAATCTCAACCAGATAAAGAATAGGGCTTATGTCATATTCTTTATTTCTTTATTGGTATCCCAAAGGCCTTGGACTATGTCTGCAAAATTGTAGATGCTCAATAAATGTTTATTTAGTGAAGTTTTTAAAAATCTAGACTTGATGTCAAGGTAGACTTTGTAAACCATACCAAAATGGTGGAAAGCTGCTTCCTCTTTCAGCCGAAACCAGACTTGAGCAAATTCGTGCGTCTGGCCTCTCTTCCTTCGATTGTCCTTCTCCATACCTCTAACCTCCTATCAGGAGAACACTGGAGACCTGTCATTTCCTCTGTAATGTAATTTAAGACCAAGGTGGCCCCTTTCCTGGGGTTGATTGCATTCACAGTCTTCTCTGCAATGGTGAAAGTTTTGTCATAAGAGAGAGGAGATACAGCAGAATGGAGAGCTCCTCACAGAGCTCAGGGGATGAAGCAGAGACAGGCTAGTTCCCTACCCTTGACAACTAGGCTCTATTTCCCAGCTTCCCTTGCAGCTAGGTATGGCCATGTGACTGAGTTGTGGCCACAGCATGTGAGAGCAAATGATATACACCACTCCCGGGCCTGGCCCATTTAACACTCCACACTCTTTTCCCTTCCCCAGACCAGATGGCAGGACCCCATTCCCCTTATCAGGAGCAGTAATTCTGAACTTTACTGAAGAGATAAACTTTCATTAGTTTCAGACGGTGAGTTCAGGGAGGAAGGGGGTTATCTGTTATAGCATCTAGTATTCCCTTAATATGAGGCGGTGGCCACAGAAGGAAATTGAGTGAGCTGCTCCCTAGTACTGTGCATGTAAAAGCGCTGTCAGGTTCAGGTCCTGCCTTTTTCATTTCCTACCTGGGCTTTCCTTCCAAATGCTCTGGGCAAGCTACTAAAATGTCTCAAAAGTTGAAACACCCATCATAGCTTGATCGTTCTTCTCTGAAGAGATTCCGGGAGAATCACAAAGCTGGAAAGTAGGGCAAAGGTTCTTTGATTGCAGCTCAGTTTTTTTTATTTTTGCCCCAACTACGAGTTTCGAGTTAAAAATTCTCTGAGGAAAGAACTCTTCGAGCTCTGTCTTTGCTGCCCCTCCCTCCCTTCTTTCCTTCCTTTCTTCCTATATCCTATCTGTATCCTACGGTGAATGAGGACGTAGCAGCCTGGGTTCCCTGCTGGCTCTGCCACTTTTAGCTGTATGACTTCAGCTAAGTCTCTCTATCCCTCTGGGTCTTCATATCTACATTGGTAAATTGAAGATAATTCTACTTGCCTTTCCAGGTCGTTGTGTGAATTACGGCTATGTTAAAACAAACAAACAAACAAACAAACAAACAAACAAAAACAGCTCATTATAACCCTCAGGGTTTCTATTCAATTCTTCACCCAGTAACTATTTTCTGAGCACATACAATGTGCTGGGTAGTGAACAAGACCAAGTCCCTGCCCTCATACAGCTTGCATTCTGGCAGAGCGGATGTAATATAAGTGAGCAGACATATAAAATAATTGCAAATTATAGTGAGTGTTATAAAAGAAAGAAATAGGTTGTTGAGATAGAGAATAAGGGGCAAAAAAAAGGTGTGACACATGTTGAATAAGGCAGTTGGGTAGGGCCTCTTAGAGAAGGTGACATTCCTATGAACCCGAAGACTAGAGAGAACCAGACAAGAGATTAGCTAATGGGGAAGCCATCTGGGCAGAGGGAACAGCTGGTTTAAAGGTCTTTCAGCAGCCAAGAGGCAGATAGGAGGTGGCGTGGCTGGAGTAGAGGGAGTGAGGGACCACGGGATAGGAGGGGCCACATTCTGCCTGACAGGCCATGGCACAGGAGGTGAATTTTTAAAAATATATTTAAGTATAACGAGAAGCCATTTAAATAGAAAGTTTTGTGGTCCGCATTATATTTTTACTACAGTGGTTCTTACAGTATGGTCTCCAGACCAGCAGCATCAGCATCACTCGAGAACTTGTAAGAAATGGAGAGTCTCAGGCCCACCTCAGACCTGAATCAGACTCTCCGGGATGGGGCCTAGCACTCTGTATTCTAACAAGCTTATCCAGATAATACTGATGCTGCTGATCTGGATTGTAAACCCAGAGGTTCTCAATCCTGGCTGCACAAAAGAATCATCCAGGAGCTTTAATAAACTGCGAATGGTAAGAGACCCTCCTACCCTGCCACCCGCCAACTCTGAGCTCATTAGTTTGGGGTTGGTACCTGGGCATTGGTAGTTTGTTAAAGCTCCCTATGGCGTTCCGGTGGCCTGAGCAGCTGAAATCACAGCTCTGGCTTCTGTGTGGGGACTCTACTGGAGGGAGAAGACACAAGAGGATCAATTAGGAGGCTGATGCAGTGGTCCAGGTGAGTGATGGTAGAGGCCTACACCGGGATGATAACAGAGAAGGCAGAGGAATGAACAGGTTTGAAATATATTTGGGAGAAAAAAAGTCAACAGGACTTTTAGATGGATGGGATATGGGGCTAAGGGAAAGGACTTACATTCAGTGTCAGCTTGAAAGTAACACCATCATGGAAGTTAATATCCTGTGCTTATAGGTGGACTGCAGCTAGAGGACCCTGGGTACATGGGCTGGGCATTAAGAATGGGAACTTGAAGAGGTCCATCTTCTCTATCTGCCTTACAGCAGTGAAGAAGAGCTCAGCAAAGTTAGTAAGCTCCAAGTGTCACCTGAGTGCTAACAGAAGCTGCAGCGTGAAAGATCCTCATCGCCCTTGAATGCTCTGGTGGGACCGTTTGTGTTTTTATAGCCAAGTTGTCCCAGAATGCTCACGAAGGGCCAGCCACCTTCAGGGAACTGAAGAGATATATCCAGGATCGGCCAGCAGGGAGCGCGCCAGACTCGGAAATGTGCGTTGGTAGAGAAGCAAATCTTGCTTTACTTTCTCCAACTCAATTAGCAGAAAGGCTAGCAGAAAGGGAATCACACCAGAAATAATAATCATATCTCCATTTACCAAACAGCTACTGTGTACCAGATACCATGATAAATGCTTTACATGTATAGTCTCATTTAATCCTCATAGCTCTACAAGGTGGATGCTGTAAACTTCCCTACTTGGTATATACTCAGCATTAGTGACTTGGCAGAAGCCTCCCAGTTGGTTGATGGTGGAACTTGGCTTGGTCCTCTAATCTGTCCGATCCCAAAGGTGTGTGGCCGCTTTTCTGTCAGAAGGGCCAGAATCTTCAGCAGCTCCTCCTTGTCCCTGGCGGTACTTTCACTTACACTGTGGGGGAGGTGCCTTTGGAAAGTGGTGTCACCTGAATGAGCAAAGCCTTTGAAGTCAAGATCTCATGGCCCTGCTACTCACTCGCTATGTGATAGTGATAAAGTGACTTAGCCTCTCTGTGCTCCTTTCTTTAGCTCTAAAATGGGGTAGGATTTGCGGGGGAGGGACTATAATGAGATGGTCATATTTATATAACGAACCCACAACCTTGAACACCCCAGAGGAAGTGCCCTGCCTAAAATGGCAGCTTTTTTACCTAAAACGATTTCACAATGGTGTAGAAATAGCTCTGGAAATTCTAGAACTTTGCGTTCAACAGCACTTTCTGTGATGATGGAAGTGCATATCTGCTCTGTGCAATATGGCAGTCTTTAGCCCTATGTGGCTACTGAGTACTTGATACAAGGGTAATTGAAAATTTAGAAATTGAATTTTAAATTGTATTTAACTATAATAAATTTAAATTTAAGTAACCACGTATGGTTAATGGCTACCATACTGGACAGTGCTGATCTCAAACGTGTCTGAGCTCAAGATCTGTGTATCCTTGCAAATCCTTTGGGTATTAAATAAAATGTTTAACATTTAGAGCCTGGCATACAGCAAGTGCACAATGAGTTTGAGTTTGTTACAAAGAAATATAAGAGAAAGGAAAATCAACAAGCAAAGCCATGTTCTGCATTAGACAAATTTTGTTAATTTACAGGACTGGACTCTCAGACTTCCTCAAGGAAAATCTCCCAGTCAAGCCAGAATTCTTTTAAATATTTCTTCAACATGTATTTTGTGGGGATAAAGAACAAACTTATGTTCTAGTTAATAAAATGTATATTCGAAACCAATTCCACTCATTCACTCACTAAAGAAATCCTTCGTCCTTTTTCGTGCACCTTCTTCAGTTTTCTCTTCCAATTTTATAAACCAGACAACTTTTTAGAATGTTTTTTAAAGGCTTAAAATGTAAATGAAAAATAACTGGTCCACAGGAAACAGCACTACATCATGTACTTTTTTGGTTCCAAAATTTCATCTATTTAGACTGTGCCTTTAAGCAATTGTCAGTTGGTAAATCTCAAAATTCAGTGGCTGAATCTTGCAGCTCATAGAGGCTAGTGGCAACAATTTTCTCCAGAGATAGGTCTCTATTGGCAGCCCTGTCATTTGTTTCTATCTGAGACTAATTTCTCTGACAGTGTTATGACCATGTGCATTCCAGCCAGTTATGTAAGGAAACCTGAGTTAATGGACACCTTATTTCCAGTGTGTTCCAGAGATATTTAGTGTTCTTTGTGGAATGGCACCCTGGTCTGCATTAGTTTCAAGTGTACGACATACTGACTTGATATTTTTACATATTGCAAAATGATCACAAGTCGAATTAATATCTGTCACCATATGCAGTCACAAAATTGTCTTTTCCTTGTGTCTTTTATCTTCTGCCTTAACTATTTCTGAACATAGCTCATTCTCAACTCTGTCACTAAGGCCCCTTGGTCTCTTGTGAATGGGGTCCAGATAAGAATGAAGAGGCTCCCCCCTCGACTGTGTTGTTGAGCGAGGGGTGAAGGGATCACTGAGTCTGACTCTTTATCCACCACTCCCCTCCCTTCTTTATGTTCTCCCAGCTCCTGAATGGTTGGATGCCCTTCTCCCAAACAGCTGTTTTCCAACAACACAAATAGTTGTTAATACACTCCCCTTAAAGCAGTAGTCCCCAACCTTTTAGCACCAGGGACTGGCTTCATGGAAGACATTCAAGTGCATTACATTTATTGTGCACTTTATTTTTATTATTATTACATTGTAATATATAATGAAATGATTATACAACTCACCATCTAGGGGTGATGGGAGATAGTGACACCCAAAGTGTGTTGCTTTTGTCCAGCCTACTCCGTTGTCTTGTTTTGTTTGTCACTGCAGAAAACCCTGCTTCATAAAAATAGAATGTTGGAAATGGAAGCAAGCTTTTCAGTGCTTCTGTGGAAATCTCAGGATATTACGCCTTGACTTTAATCCAGAACATATGGAGATTTGAAGTTGTCTCAAACGCACTTCTAAGGCCACCGTCATTTGCAAATTCAAGCAGTTGATCTTCTAGGACGAACAGTTGATTCACCTGGCTTATTCACGAGTGGGTCACAGATCCATTTCTTCCCAGTTTGAAGAGTTCTTTTGTGGTTGGGAAGTAATGTCCAAACTCTTTTGAAAGCTGAGATAGGTGATCATGCACCAGCTGGGAGAAAGAAGGCTCTGGCTCAGTCTCTTTCAAAATCTCTGCTAATGTTTGACACATGTCAAAAATCCCAATGTTCACTTGTTGCCCCCATAATTCCTATTTGGCTTTGAATACAGCCACTTCATCAGCCAACTTGAACACAGTTGTTGTTTCTCCCCTGAAGTGACAGATTGGGTTGGTTAAGCAGGTTGAATATATCATGCAAGTAAGCAAGTTTTGTGACCAATTCTGTGTCACTGAAATGTGCTGCCAGTAGTGACTGTTTTTCTAAAAGAAATCTCTGGAGCGGCTCTCATAACTCAAAAACTCTGGCCAGTGATCTGCCTTTAGAAAGCCATCTCACTTCTGTGTATAAGAGAAGACGTGTGCTCTGTGTCCTCACAGAGCTGTGTGAACAGATATGAGTTAAAGGCATGTTCTTTACTGTGGTCAATAATTTTATCACACCCTGCAAAACGTTAAGTTCAGATGACATTCTTCAGCTGGCCACCATTTCTCTATGGATGACACAGTGCGTAGACTCACATTCAGAAGCAACCTCTTTGACCCTAGTAGTGAAACCAGAAAGCCATCCAGTCATGCATCTGTGTATATACTGTCATGAAATGACCCATTCAGTTTTCCTGATGTGTGGTCATTCAAAGATTTAAATAATTCTGCAGCTCTGTTGTTGGTTGGCAACAAAAATACACATAGCATATCCTCATGCGCTTCCTCCTGAAAAATATACTGCACAAAAACAAGTATTGTTGCCTTGTTTTCAACACTGGTAGACCGGTCAACGTGGACTGCATACCATGGTGACTCATTGATCCTCTCTAACAGTTGTGCTTCAGTATTCTCTGCTATTTCATCAATTTGTCTAGTTGTGGTGCTGGCCGAAAGAGGAACACATGCAATCTTTTGAACTGCAGCCTCTCCTAAAAGTTCACGACAAATGTCCTTAGCAGCAGGCAGGATCAACTCCACACCTATAGTAAAGAGAGTCTATAAACAATTGATTTATTATGGTCTCTGTGCAGTCAAACCTCTTTGCTAATGTTAATCTGTATTTGCAGCCGCTTCCCAGTGCTGGCATCACCGCCTCAGCTCCACCTCAGATCATCAGGCATCAGATTCTCAAAAGGAGCACACAACCTAGATCCTTCACATGTGCAACTCAAAATTGGGTTCACGCTCCTATATGAATCTAATGCCTGATGATCTGAGGTGGAGTTGAGGTGGTAATGCTAGCGCTGGGGAGCGGGCTACAAATACAGGTGAAGCTTCACTCACTTGCCTCCTGCTGTGTGGCCTGGTTCCTAACAGATCAGGGACCAGTACCGGTCTGTGGCCCGGGGGATGGGGACTCCTGCTTTAAGGCACTATGCCACATGGTATCTGTTAGAAAAGCATCCACAGTACACAAAGAACCTGCAGCACACATGAACTCTTCACCCAGGCAGCTCCCACCCAGGAGCTGAACATGGGTTTTTATGCTACGTTATTGCACCTTAGTATCAGAGCCAGTCTGCCACCTCGGCTCCCTCCTACCACTCAGTCAGCCCTTATCTACCCACTCCTCTGCACCTGACTCAGGTGAAAGTGCTGCCTTCATCTCTGAGCTGGGCATCTTGGATTTCTCCCCGACCCCCTCCTCTGTGCCTAGTGGCTGACCATCTTTCGTAGGGTGCCCTTCCCCTTTGGCATTCAGTCGGGTTCAGCCAATGCAGATCCCCCAGCGGGAGGTTGGAGGAAGGGAGAAGAGAAGGAGCAATAGGGATTTTTTTGGCCCTTCCTTTCAAGGTCATCTTAGCCAGGCTAAGCTCTCCACTCTTCTCAGGCTGCCTTCTCTAAGAAACTGTCAGATTCTGCTAACAGTTCCCTTCCGTCGTCCCTTCAGTTAGGTCCATGACCCTTTGCTGTTCCTGGCCCTGGGTTATGGCACCAGCTGTTAAGTTCCCTGCACCTGCACCTCTTTAAATAGTCCCTTTCTAAATAAATCTTCCTCCAATTGTCCCGACTTGAGTGTATCACCTGTTTCCATCAGGTCCCTGATGACATACCTTCCTTTGACGTATAGTATATGCATTCTGATTTTGCTGTATTTATATTCCTGGTTGTTCTGTGAATCTCACTGTTGAGATGTACCTCCTCCCTCAAACATTCCTTGGGTTCAAGGTGCTTTCTGATTGTTCCAAAACAATTTCTTAATTCGAGTCTTTCTCAAACTGACCACCTCTCTTCCTTCCCTCCTTCCCCACATTCCTTCCTACTGTAAACCCTAGAGTCAGACTACTTTGGTTAAAATTCCAGCTCCTCTACCTACTAATTATATGACCTTACTTCTCTATCCTTCAGTTTACTTATCTGTAAAATGGGGATAAAGATTGGGTTGTTGTGAGAATTAAATGAGATCTTAAAATGGTGTCTGTACTTTCTGTGGTTCCTCTAATATGTTGACTATGATTATTTCAATGTCCAGGCCACTACGTCAGTTCCAATTTCTTTTTTTTAATTTAATTTAATTTTATTATTAGTTTCAAGTATACAGTACATTAGTTAAACATTTATATAGTTTATAAAACAATCCCCCTAAATAGCTCTTTCTCTCTTCTGGCTCTCCATCTAGCCATTTTCTTAACTTAGGTTTCTCAGGTCTTTTTTTCTTGCCTTTCTAGCTGGTAGATGACTTTTTCACCAGCACCATCCATGATCCTGAGATGATCTTTTGATTCCTGGTCTTTAAAGAAATCCTTAGTTTTGATGGGTCGCATTATAGTCAGAGAAAAAACTTACCTAATTCTTATAGTTTTGTTCATGTATACCCCATAATTACTGGTAAAGAATAGCAAAAAGGGTCTTTAAATTGTATTATTTTTAGTATCTTCTCTGAAGCACTGGATATTTAGAATGCCTTAGAGGGCGGCATAAAGAGGCAAGGGAATCTTTTCTTACAAAGGAGATGGGCACAGCAGGAGGGAGAATTTGATATGGGTTCTATAACAGGCTGGGAGAAAAGTACAAGTGCTTTACAAGGGAAGACTATGTAAGTATTTGTGGTTTTCCAGTGGATTTGATCAAAATTGTAGAGGAAGTAGTTGAGACCAACGGTTAGCTCGGAGATTTAGGAGGATCTGTGGCTATAAATTCTCCATTACATGTCTGATCCATTGATAACTTTTAAGTGTTGATTATATGATTTTTTTTACATCTAAGCTCCTGAAAATTGTAGGAAAAGGAGTAAGAAGGAGGTGTGTGCATGAATTCACCTAGAAAGAGTGAGGATGCAGTTACAACACACACACAGCTAAACGCATTTTCTTGGTGCTTTGTTTATTTCATATTTTTTATTTTTCTCAAGAGTCCCCCAAAATAGCAATTTGTGCACATTTGTCTTTCCATCTAATTTTGCTTTAACAATAGTTGGAAAACAGTACCAGATGCTTTTGTTTAAAAAAAGAAATCTACATGTTGACATCAAAGTCAAAATTAATACTCAGTCTCCAGAAAGTCACTTTTTTAATTCAGTTAATAATTAAGCTGGATAACCCACCTCTTACATTCTGGGACCCCGCAGTTAGGGGCTGAACCCTGACCTGGCCTCTGGGAAATCCACAAGCTAAACTTCTCTTTCTCACAGCTCCCTGGAGAAGCATGCTCTCAGCCAGGCTTCCTATTTAAACAATTAAACTTTAATTACCCAAGTAAAAGATGAATCCATTCTCCTCTTTAAAAACTTAATACATCACAAATGAGGCTAAAGTTCCCTTGGAACACTACTCCTCATCATAATCCTGACCCTCTTGCCTTGAGGTCACAAGTTTGGGGTGTATGTTTTCTGAACTTTTACTTGGCATTTTCCTATTCTGGCTGTGGGAACAATCATAGCCATGACTCATGGGAGAGAAGGTTTGGAACCCCTTATTATTACGAAGTTTGGAATTTGGGACCTTCTTCTCTCCCCTTGCATTGCTTTTTGCACAGACCAAACCTATGGTATTACTTTCTTCCCGGCACTTCTATGCCCTCTACTGCTTGCCCCTTTCTCTGTGATTTTTGCGTGTATGTGTATCCTTTTTGCCGCAGTTTGAAACATCAGTCATTGTTTGCCACACCTTCTGGGGGACAACCTGCACATAGCCAGGTAAGTAGGCAGCAAATCATGTGATCCACCCATATACCTTCTACAGCCATGATAAATCAGTTAGGGTGATCACTTGACCTTCAAGGCATAATACAATGTTGGGACTGGTTGCCATCTTGGGTCTCGTGCAACATAAGCAAGCAGATGAAAAAGCCCAAGTGAGATATGTCACCTCTATTCTTGGTTTTCCAGTTCTAGTGTCCATAGCACCTGGCTAAACTCTGTGTCTTATTCTTGGTTCCGCAAACTAGCTTCCTTCCTCTTTCTCTTTCCTTTTTTCTCTTACTTGAGTTAAATTAAGTGAGGATCGTGCTATGTGGATCTAGAAGATCCTTTATTAGATACTTCCTAATCAGGTAATATTTCAACCAGATAATTAAACTCTTCAAGGACATAGGCCCTGTGTGCCTTTCAAAGTATAAGATATTGTGTAGCACATTGTAAGAATTCAATAAATATTTGTTTTCTGATAATGGAAATTTTAGGGAATAAGAATTATCTTGATCTGTGGATTTGGATTATACTTTGTTTTCTTGAGGGAGAGAGCCCATGTGGCAATAATAGAAATTATTCATTTGCTCATCCAAAGACATTTATTCTAGATGACAGAAATTGAAAGGTATAATACGGCCCAGTTTCTGACCTTAGAATACAAGCAAGGGAGATAGCCATGAAAAACAGATAAATTACAGTTTGATTGGGTTGTGTAACCTAAGCAAAACGTTCCCTTTCTACATCTGCTGTGCTTGTTGTTCCTTCTTGCAAAGGCCCACGATTCTGGCAAACTCAGGTGTAAACACTAGCACTCCTACTAGCCAAGGCCTGCCCAAGGATTTGTGATTAAGAAGAGTGCAATTTCATGGTGATGGAGTAAGCCTTTCTTACTCCATCTAATTCTAACGTAGAATTCCTTCCATTCTGCATTATCAATGTGCACTTCAAATGAATCACTGACACTTCTTGTTCATTTGAGACTGTTAGTCATGTCTGAAGTTTAAGAATGGTTCTCAATAGCCACTGTCTGCACGTGGAGGATTTTTACAAAATGTTAGAATGTCTTTCAATTCCCTTTCCCAGATTTCGCAATGAGTTGAAATATGTTCAAAGTCAAAGGATTTTTGTTCTCCTGGCTCTGCCCTCATACAGTGGACCAGGTGGCATTCTTGCAGCCATCTCCTTCTGTATCCCAATTTGAAAACTTGTCTTATTTTCCAAGGGGAAGGTCCAAGTCCATGTCACTGATTAATGAATTTTTTGAATTAATTATTATGGATTATTAAATGACAAAATCATATTTTAACACATATTTTTGAGTATCAACCATGTGCCATTCCTCAGGCTAGGTCCTGGAAACAGTGGAGAATAAAACAGACTCAGTCAGTATCTGTCATCTGGAGTGTGGATTCAGTGGGGAAGATGATTTTCAACAGACAGTTGTACAGATAATAAGATGACTGATGGTGTTGTATGCAGTATGAAAGAAAATTACCAAGTAATGTAAGGGCATATAACAGATGGTCAAAGGGTTTAGGGAGTCTAAAAAAGTATCACAAAATCACACTGAGGCTGAGAGCTCTGAAGGAGTGAACCAGGTAAAGAAGGAGGGGAGAGCATTTGGATTCAGGGAAGAAGATGTCCAAAGTCTCAAGCAGGGAGGAATAGTCTGAATGACTTGGTGGCCACATCTAGAAGCCTAAGGAAATGAGAATAACGAGGCATCAAACTGTCACCCCTCAGAAAACAAATGCTCTGTTTTCACCAAGATAACTTGCTGGTGGGTGAGAAATCCACAATCAAAACAAATGCCTCAGTTATCACTGAATTGGAAACGGTTTTATGCATGTCAAAGTGTTTAAAAATATGTGTGGCAATTTTAAAATAGCCCCTCCCTGCTTCTCTTCCCTCTTTTCCTGACCAGTAATCAGAACTTCAAACAACCCTGGATCCCAGAGGATCTTTTCAATATAGAAGAGCCTCTGAGACCTGAAGTTCCCCGGTTTACCTTCGTGAACTTTGGGTCTCCATCTTGGTGGAGACAAAAGTCAGTAAAATCCCTGAAAAGCAAGATTTGGGTGGAAATAAGCAAAATTGTCAGTTAAGCCCAAAAACCACTGATGAAAACTGCTGCTCTTTCTGTTGCCTTTGATTTGTGACTGTTTCTTAAGTATCACCACCATCACCGCCACTACCATCATCGTAGTAGTAGTAGCAGCAGTTAATGCTTACCAGCAATTAACTCAGTGCCAGGCATCCTGCTAAGACTGCACAAGTATCATCTCACTTAATCTTAACAAAGCACCAGAAGCTAGAAACTGTTAGGTTGAATAATGTGAAATTATTAATATTTTTGACCTATAAAAGTGATCACTTTATATGGTTCAACCAGGGGGTTTATAATTGGGGAATGGCTGAGTTGAGATTCATACCCAGGTGGATATAGGATCAAAGGGGCTGTGCGCTTTTTTCCAACTTGTGAGAGGGAGGAAAAAAGGATATTAATATCATAAAAGCGCTTTCCTTTCTCTCCTCCTGTCCTACTTTACTACTCCATGTGTCTCATGGGTTAAGAGAGGAGAGAAATGTCAGAAGATGTTAAGTCTGAAGAGAGCCCTCCAGCAGTTCTTATCCTTTTCACTTTGCTGCCTGTCCCCTGCCCTGACTCCATCCAAAACTGGTTTTCTCTGCAGAAGGGAATCATTGGCTCATGCTGTTGAAACATCCAGGGAAGCGGTGCCCGCAGGTGCAGCCAGACGCAGGTCCTCAACAACGCGATATAGGTCTACCTCTGGATGTTCTCAGGCCTCCTTTCCACTATCTGCTCCATGCCCATATCCCAGAGCCTAACACACCCCTGCCAGAGAAAGAGGTTGGGGTTGGGGGTTGGGGGGTTGGGGGCGGGGGGCAGAGAGAGAGAGAGAACAAACTGCTTGTTCAGTGCTTCCAACAAAATCCTAGCAAAGATTCCCACTGGTCTAGATATGTCATGTGCCCACCAAGTCTGGACCAATGATCACAGCTATATCTTGTTGAAGGTGTGTTCAGTGTCCTTTATGTGTATTATCTTAACTCTTTCTCATAACAGCTCTACAGAGTTGGGGCTACTATTATCATCCCATTTTACAGATGGGAAGGCTGAGACACGGAAGTAATTAGGTAAGTGTCTCGAAGTCACACATCTAGTAGACTCTGGGCCCATCTGGCTGTGTGCCTCTCTGACTAAGGTCAGGAACTGCAGTGATTGGCAGCCCAGGCTCCAAAGCTGCCTTTGGCGTGCGGAGCAAGGGTTCAGGATCAGTCATGGGGGGCCAGTCCCACCTCAGTCACGTGGAATGGTAATTTACCAAAGGAAACCTGGATGCTCTTACAAGAAGAAGAGAAATTGAGTGCTGGGCAGGGGAAGCCACAACTGCCCTCTACAATGAGACCGTAGAAAAAGTTTTACAGAAAGGTTATTTTTCTCTCCAGGCTGATGTTCGTCCCCAATTTCAAAGAACAGGAAGCTATAAAAAGTGAAAGGGAAGGAAGTACAAGGTCCCTGAAGGCTCTGGGGTCAAAAAGAACAAAGAATCATGGTTAGTGTGGCTCATGACTTTGTGTTAACTGCACGAACTCTGGGGCAGGGCAGAGGTCAGCCCATGAGCCTTAGATGGGGGATGGAACCTCTCTAACTTCATCTTTCTCATTATAAAGTGGTGACAAAATACTAACCTCTCGGGTTTCTTGACAAATTTGGGTGTTCTGATATATGTGAATTCTTTAGCCTGGTGCTTGGCACATGGCTGGTTCTCAATAAATGGTAATAGCTGTAGTTAATGTCATTGCTCAGGCTATTCAAATATTAGTGTGCTTATGACCCTTCTTCTTGGGCCAAGGGTCTTATTTGCTGCTCTGAGACTTTTGCTTCTTTTTGGGGATCATAAGATCAAGGACTTTCTCTAGTAACTATGATCATAGAAGTCCTTGTAGCACTTTTCCAGAACTTACATTTTCCTTCCTTTAGGGGTGGGCAATATGGCTCACATCAACATGGCCCACTCTGATATTCTTCCTGTCAGATGCTGGAGAAACGAGAGCCCTTATATTCTTTTGGTCCTGAATGTTCAAATGGCAGTGTCCTTCAATGCTCACTTCACCCTAATTGGCTTTCTAAGAGCACTTTGTAAAAGGCTCTATAACCCACGTCCAGTGGCCTCTGGCAACCATTCTAGGCTCAGCCTCCAGAATCTACTTGCTCTATCTTGCCTTCCCTTTGAATCCTGCCACTTCTCTCTTAGACTTGACACTTTAGACTTTCTGAGTTTCCTGACTGATATGGATCCGTCAAGTGTCTTTGTTGCAAATGACAGAAACCCAATTGAAACAGACTTAAACAATTATGTAATTGAAAAGTCAGGACACAATAGGATTCAGGGACTCCAACAATATTATCAGGTCTCAGTCTCTATTTCTTGCCTTTGCTGTCCTTTCTGTTGGCTTCATTCAGACAGACTTATCCTATCAGGTAGCATATCAGCCACCAGCAAAGGCTGCTCATATTGTATGATTGACTGCATGAACGTTCCCAATTCTTCATCCCTCCTGCACGCATGCCCTCTGTCAGTGACTTAGATTTTTCCTATCATGTGTAAATTATGTTTGCCACCCCCACTGATGTTGGGCATGGCCATGTGACCTATTTTGGCCAAAGGAATATGGATGGAAATGACAGTGTTCCAGTTCCAAGCCTAGCCCTTAAGACTAGTTACCTGTTTCCATTTGCCTTTCTCTGTGCTTCTGGAATCACCATGAGAATACACTGAAGGTAACCTGCTGGTCTTAGAGAAGCAAATAACATTTAGAGAAGAGCTGCCCCACTGGCCACAGTCACTAACCCGCACACCCGTCAGTGTGATGATCAATGCTTACTTACTATCACGTGCCACTGAGCTGTGGGAGAGTTCATTATGTGGACTCATTGTGGCCATAGTTAAGTGATGTACAAACTGTTCTCCCAACAACCACCACCAGAAGAGAGCTTTTCCTTTCAGATCATTCCAATAAAAATCCTGATTGATTTCTATTGGCCAGATTTATATCTACTCCTAGTGCTGGGGTAAAGGGGAAAGAGAAGCATCTGGAACCAAGACATAAGTGGTGAGAGTGAAGAAGAGGTGGCTCCCCACAGGAAAACTGTGATGCTTTTACCAGAAAAAAAAGTGGAAAGGATGCTGGGCAGGCAGAATGATCGACTCTCATTATACCCTCCTTGAAGAAGATGTAGAAACCCGTGTCCCATGGCTTCATAAGCCAGGAACCAGCCTTGCTCATGTCTATACCCATCTCTGTAGGTTGAAACTCAACTGGTGCTAAGAACCAGCTAACAGTGGGCCAGGTAGGGAGGCCCACTACACAGTCTTTGGTGTGCTACCGAAATTAAAAAGACCTAGCCCATAACTTCTCTACTTTACCCAAGAAGAGTGGGTAAGGTGGCTTTGGTCCACTGGTGGACAATTTGGCAACTCATCCTTCTTCCCCACAGTGCCAGCTCAATTTAGAGGCCAAAACTAGTGGCTGGAATGATTGCTGGGTTTACACCTGGACCTGATTTAGGGCGGTCCTTTCTCACCAGCCCCAGTTCTCAATTGCACTCATGGAGCTTTAATTCCCAGTGGGGTCTGTCTTTGAGGGAAAATAGACCTGAACTGGAAGCGTGGTATGTAATAAATGTAACCCTTTTACCCTGGTCAATGGGGTCATTAAACTTCCTCCTGAATATAATTTAAAATTAAGTTGAATTAAAAACTAGGATGGCTGTATTTTGCTTTCTCCAAATTCCACCTTTCAACCTTGACTTTTTCCCTCTGTTTAGCAGCTATTTTCTTTAAGGAATGCCCTTTGGCTCCAAAAAATTCATGGGACATTTTTGATGGACAGTGCACTGGAAATGGACAAATTTCTGTCTCATTTTGACAGTATCCTACCCCAAATCTGCATGGCAACCTATGCCTCTCTAGGGCTTCTATCATGTATAATTATTTAGAGATGTAAAGAAAAGGCTATATTTTCTTTATTATCAGAGTCAGCCATCCCCCACCCTCCTTTAAATGCCAAACATCCCTATGGAGTTGAAGAAAATGTTAGAAGGCCTAGGTGGGGGAAAGCAAACACTGGTCAGAGTATTTGCTCTGATTTCACCATTATGGATGAGACAATAACTACTGTGAACACAAGCAGGCAGTGTTCAATGCAGCTTTATTCCCCTCCTCAAAGAAGCTTTGATCCAGTAAGAGCTACTCAGGAGGGAGTTGAGTCTAACTGGGGCAGTCCAACCTGGGAACTATGCCTCACTCCGTGGGGGTGGCTCCTTTCGTGATTTGGGAGGTTATTTGGACCCGGCTTGGAACATTCCATGAACATGGACAACTACCACCCCACCAGCGCCTCTCCTTGGTATAGGTATGATTACTGGTGAGGGTTATTAAGCTATTGTCACAGCCTCAAAGTCACCACAGCTTTGTGATGCTGTGGCTGGGGCCGTCTTTTCTCCCAGCCGGCTAGTGCCATGTTAGGTTCTGCCACTGGGAGGCACCAGAGGGAGATTGCCAAACTGGAGGACAGGGAAGGGACTTTTTCCTTCCAGTTCCCACCAGCTTCATTCCGGCAGAGCAGTTTGTTTCGGTCTCTAGCTTTTTTCAATACTCCGATTACAAGAATCTTAACCATTTTTCCACCCTATGATTTATAAAATTCTCCTATTTAAAAAACAACGACCTCTGGGTTTTTAAAACAATTCCAGCTCTCTGTGTACAATTTCATTCATGGCAAAGAAGAGAAGCATCAACAGCTGGTAAGGTATGGAGAGGAGTCTTTGCCTGCCTAAAGGTCCAATTTCTTCCCGGGTAGTGCATCAAGCTAAGAAGATGAAAATGACCTTTCACCTCGGGGAACAGTAATGTAAGATTAATTTGGGGCTTTAAAACTAATGAGTTGGCTCGTGCTAGTGCAGCACCCTGTGAACAACATGGTATTTGCAGAGCCAGCAACCCAGTAATCTTTCTTCCTTAGATGGGGCTTTGGAAGGAGAAGGAAGGTGAAAGAAATTCATTTTTAAAAATAATCCTCAGAGGAGAGAAATCTGC
Organism: Pteropus medius; assembly: GCF_902729225.1. NCBI lineage: Eukaryota > Metazoa > Chordata > Mammalia > Chiroptera > Pteropodidae > Pteropus > Pteropus medius. The sequence continues at coordinate 10,711,432 of NW_024353908.1, forward strand.
TAGGTCCCCATAAAGCTGGTATTAGAGGAGGTGGGGAGAAGAGAGAGAGGGGTAGGGGGAAGGAAGGAGAGAGAGAGAGAGAGGAGAGAGAGAGAGAGAGAGAGAGAGAGAGGAGAGAGAGAGAGAGAGAGAATACAAATTATGTCCTTTAATCTGCTTAGCTTTTCACTGCCGAATAGCTGAAGGGCTCAGACAGACAGGAATATTGCGAAGTGCTTAAATCCATGAACTCGGAGTTAGATCCCTTGGGGTTTAGGCCAGATCTGTGACTTTCTAGCTGTGTGATCTTGGGCATGTTTTTTAACTTGTGTTTCCAGGAGGTTTGGATTAGATAGTACATGGAAAACACTTGTGTTCTGGCTAAAAATCTGGTTGTTTTTGCATTTTTTAATGATGATTGAGGGAGGCAGAAGGAACTTGAAGGTGATTTATCCACAGAATGGGAAGTCTAAGGTTTGTGCTCTGACGAGAGGAAATGTCTAAAGCAGAAGATGGAAGTAGAGCCAGGCTGACACAAATCATAGGGAAACTGGTTTCGGCACAACCCAAGAGAAAACTGTCTGTCTCACAGGGTAGCTGACCGACAGTGAAGATGGCTACCTGGAAAGGCAGTGAACACTCCATCCCTGGGAGTATGCAAGAAGAAGCTCTTTCCACTATATGAAAGGGTTAGGTTAGATTATTTCTTAGGCTACTTCTCTCTGTTCAAACCTGGCTCTTCTACTTGTTAAATGTGTTGCGTGCAGTCAGTGAACCTCTAGGAACTTGGGATCTCTCTCCCTTTCTCTTTTACTCTTCCCTCCAACAAAGTGGTGCTCACGATAGGCCAAGCACTGTGCTAGGCTCTGGAGATACCAAAAAGAAGATGGTGTCCAGACACTACCATGGAAAAAACTCAAATGTGTAGTGAGGGTGACAGATAAAAAGAGCATTCTGAAGCAATTCTATAGATGTACTAATAGAGCAATGCACAGAGTACTCTGGGAGCACCAAGGAAAGGCATCTAACTCAGCAGGAGTGAGGTGGGAAGGGGCAGTCAGAGCATACTTCCTGGTGGAGATAGTGCAATAATTGGATGGTGGGAGTATATGCTTTGGAAACAGAGCAAACAGTATGATCAAAAGCCCAAGGGCAAGGAACAACAAGGTGTGCAGGGAACCACACCCATGGGTGAGATGCAAAACATGAGGTGACATTGACAGCAGACTAGATGACGAGGTAGGCAGAGGCTAGTTGATGGAGGTCCTAGTCTTCCATGCTAAGGAACGTGAACTTCAATCAAGTAAATGAGACACAATGGCTGATTTAAACAGGGAGTGGTATGTTCAGGTTTCCATTTTAAAGAAACCTCTCTGGGCTTGTGTGGAGGATGGATTGGGGAGAGGCAAGGTTGGACCACCAGTTGGCAGACTACTGAAGTCAGGAAGTCATCTAAGCCAGAAGTGACAATGCCACGAAACAGGCCTCTTACAGAGTTGCGGTGAGAATCTGATGGTGGGGTGCCCAGGGATGCTTGTAGTAAAACATGACTGTTTCCCAAATGCAAAGGGTCATTACAATTATGACCATGCTATAAAACTTTGGTTTGGGGCCATCATGTAAATTGGCTGCCCTCATCACTTACCCAGGAGGTAGCAATAAAACTTGTACCTGTGGTCCAAACCAGTATAAAGGGTACTTGTATTTAACAAAAGCCTTTAAAAAGATAATGAAACCACTGGCTTGAGAAATTATTTTGCAGATGCTTCTGGGATACAAAGTTTTCCATTTGCAGACTGAATTTTGGTGCTGCTGAGAAGGATGGGGGAGAGAAGCACAAGATTAGATTTTATGCAAGCAAATTAGGAGAGCAGACAACGCTCTTTGAATAAAACTTCTAATAGATTTGGCACAAGAGGGCACTGGATATGAACCCAAAGGTCTCAAATTTGCTCTACTGTTTTTGCAGACAGCTAAGAATTTACCGGCATTATTATATATTTTTTTTTACCAGAATATTTTGGACCTTATAGATATGCCCTGGAATGCCTCATCTCTGGGAGGGTGAGAGGAGTCTCTCTTAAGCAAGTGTGGTGTCTGGGTCTAGTGCTGTTTATGGCAGAGCTGACAACTCTCTTAGAAATTAACAATAGATGTGCATAAATCTTCTTCAGTTACCTAGCAACTAATATGAGACAATGCAGAGGTTCACGGGGCTGGGTGGAGGTAAATCTGTTTTAGGAATACCTGGGAGCATTTCCATGACACTTGGGATTGCTGAGAGGGAAAGAAAGAAAATGAACAGGACTAATTAAATATTTGACTTCCTCTCTCTCTTCCACCTTTCCTTCATTCCCTCCCTCTCTCCCTCCCTCCCTCCCTCCCTCCTCCTCTCCTTCCTTCCTTCTGATAAAAATCGAATCAGATAACAAAAATCTTTCCTAAATCTCTGTGGTTTCTAGCAACAGTAAGGGTTGACACAGACTAGATAATTTCTGAAGTCCCTTCCAAAGCTACAGGTTTAGCTAAAAACTAGCTCTTTGACTTCAAGTGTAAGGTCATAAGAGGTCATATTAGGGAATTTATAAAGTTTTATCCACATTTCTAGCATGTGTGTGGTGACAGAATTTTTAGGCTTTAGTTTTATTCAGTCAAAAGCATGTGCCCAGAATCAAAATAGATTTCTAAAAAGGAAAAGATGTTGAAATAATGAATCCAAGAGACATGTGACTGAGGGGACACACACATACACATTTATATGTACATATACCTATAGGCATATACTATATTCTCTGTGTATATGTACATATGTGCATTTTTTACTGATAAAAATAATTTATGAATTAAGACTTGGGTTATAAATTCAATACCACAGGGCCTGGCAGGTGACACAGATGAATTCTTTGCCCAGGGACCACAGTGAGCTGGACAGCTGGGGAGCTGCCCTGCCCGATGGCTCCAGCTGAAAACAGCCATAGGAGAACAGGGCCCAGTGCTGCCAGATCTGATTTTTCAAAAAAGCCAGAAACCCAGAAGTTGTGCAAAATCACCTATTTAAAAAAAATTGACAACTAACATTGTAAGAGCTAAACAAAGTAAGTGTACCTTAAAGCAAAAGCTTTGAACACATAGTTCTTTGTGTAATAATTATATAGTTGCTCACAACTCTCTTTATCTGACAGATGGAGATGAGAACATGTAGGCCACCAGCTTATAGGGTTCATCCAGTGCCTGCACACTGTGCTGGGGGCTTTCACATCTGTCATGCTCAGAATCCTCCCAAATGTGAGTATTATTTGTCACAGGAATCATGATCCCTATTTCGAAGATGAAGATGCTGAGGCTCAGACGTGTCAAGGTCATGCTGGAGATAGCTCCGATCCTGTGTTCTTGGGCCTCCATTTCAGTCCCATTCTGACTCTAAAGCTACCTGCTTTTATGGAGTTGATGCCTCTCGAATAAAAGAGAAAACATTTTTTGCATTTTTTTTAAGAAAAAAAAATTTGCTTTTTAACAGAATTTCTCCAAAGAAGTGTTAGAAAGCTATATTAGTTTGCTAAGGCTGCCATAACAAAGTACCACAAACTAAGTGGCTTAAGCAACAGAAATTTGAAAAAGGTCACTCTTCTGGGGGCTGGAAGTCCGAGATCGGGGTGTCCATAGAGTTGGTTTCTCCTGAGGTCTGTTGGCAGATAGATGACTGTCTTTTCCCTCTGTCTTCACTCGATCTTCCTTCCGTGTGTCTGTGTCCCGATTTCCTCTTCTTACAAAGACATCAAACGTATTGGATTAAGGCCCAATATATGACTTCATTTCGCTCTAATCACCACTTTAAAGATCCTGTCTCCAAATACAGTCACATTCTGAGATATGTGGGGTTAGGCCTTCAATACACAGATTTTGGGAAGATGCAATTCAGCCCACAACGGAAGCCATCTATTTTCTTCTTCTCTCCTGTCCTTTTAGTAGCAATGTTATTATTGGATGGACTGAGAGAGGGTTCCTGAGGCCAGGGACCAGAGTGTAAGGGAGGGCATTGGAGCACCTGAGGCAATATGCTTCTCTTATGACCCCAGGATGGCTGACCTGTCAGTTCATCAGCTACAGTCCAGCCCCAGGAGGAGTGTGGTATGTGTACATACTTGAACCAGTTAACACATTCCCAAAGCATAGCTTCAGTGTTTTAGAATTAATAAAACATGAGACATTTAGCAATGTCATCATTCTATTTGGCATCACTGGTTATATCTGTGTCTCGATTCAAAATATTGATATGGACAAGTAGCATTATTTATTATATCAAAAACTGAAAATAGCATCAACGTCCAACAGTAGGTTTTAATAGAATCTTTGCAGGCTTCATAAACTATGTTGTGGAAAAATATTTACAATGCAGAAAATTCTCATGGTAGGTAAAGTGAAAAAAAGCAGGTTACAAAGAAGTATGTACAGTTTGACTACAATTTTTTGAAAACAATTTTTATAACGTATCTATATGCATATGTATATCTGTGTATGCGTTGGTTCATCTGGAAAAATAGCATCCAAAATATTTTAAAAAGCTCTCTGTGGTAGAGTTATATATATTTAAATTTTTTTCTTCTGTTTTTCTAAATGTTTCATGTTTTCTACAATAAATATATATTATTTTTGCAACCAGGAGTAAGATATTAAAAATGTAAACCCTGATACACACTCAGTTTACAGAGATTTTCTTCACTTCGCCTTTTTCATAATGAACTCCCTTACAGCTTTTCTTATAGGACTACATTTACAAAATTTTCATTTACTTTATATTTTCCACATGCAATTCTCAGCTACAATGACCTGGATTCCAGAATAATTTTTGTGGCCGCCTGAGAAACTCTTCTCTCTTTTATTTATTCATTTGATGCTCTTTTCCCATGAAAGAGTTTTTGAAGCGAATTTAGACAAAGGGTGGTGCCCCACAGATTTGGATAAAGGGCACTAAAAATAAATAAGTGAACTAGTTTAATGCAGACACCCAAAGAAGCAGGGTGTGACTTCATAGAGACTTTGTTGCTTCTATTTCTTTTCTGATTACCATGTTGGAGGGTATTAAACAATACTACTGTGTGCCCTAATCACTCAGTGAGGCATATACCATGCAAGTAGAATCTCAGCCTCTGCATTAGCCAAACCTGGCTTTTGATATCATCTCTGCCCTTTGCCTGCTATGTGACACTGGGCAAGTCACCTAACCTCTCCTCTCGGTGCCTGAGCTCCTCATTTGTAACATAGAGGCAATCACAAAATCTAAGTTAAAGTGTTGTGAGAATGAAATAAAATTTAATTAACTCATGTAAAGTGCTTAGCACAGCAGAACATTGGTTTTATGCATGCACCAATATTTTTGTTGTTACTTTTACCATCCTGTTTGGAGGGGATGGGCAGAAGAAAAGTGTGATTTTGCTAGAAAGTGAAGAGGATCTGGGGGGAAAAAGCAAAACCTTAGAGCAGAGGTCAGCAAACTAAACTGACCCATGGACCAAATCCGACCCATCACCTGCATTGGTAAATAAAATCTTACTGAAACAGTTACACTCATTCATCTGCAACTGCTTTTGCACTGCAATGACAGAGTTGAGTCATTATGATAAAGACCACATGAACCACAAAGCCTAAAATATTTACTACCTGACTCCTTGCAGAAAAAGTTTGCCAACCCCAATTTAGAGAACATAGAATATGTTTTCCACATGGTCTGCCATCTATGAGATGAATGTCAAGTCTTTCTCTGTCCAGCAAAGCGGCTGACTGTTGTCAGCTCTCACCAATACCCTAATTTTTCTTTCCCCCACCGAGAACTAACATCTGCAGTGGCCAAAAACAATACAATGTTCCTTAGAAGCTTGGCTAGTTCTACCAGAACTACAAGGAATGGAGTATTGTACATCTGATAAAGGCCATTGGGACAAGGCTGCCCAAGGGCTCACCCGTGTCTATGCTTCTGTGCTTCTTCCTAGGCACAAAGCCAGTTGACACTTCCCAGTCCCCTTGCAGTAGAGAGGGCCAAGTCTTAGATATTTGCCAGTGGAACTGGGCAGAAATATATCCATCATTCCTACATCAAACTTGAATGCTCCTCACTGACTCTCCACACCCTCTCCTCTTGCTTGCTTGTAGGCTAGATGCAGACAACCCAGTGAAATGAGAACCCTGAAATTTAGAGCAAGCTGCCTGATAGAATTTTCTGGAATAATGGAAAGTGACTATTCTACACTGTCCAGTATAGTAGCTTCTAGTAACATGTGGCTATTGAGCTTTGAAATGTGGTTAACATGACTAAGAAAGTAAATTTTTATTTTTAAAAATTTCAATTAGTTACATATGACTAGTGACCACCATATTAGATGGGGCAGTTCTGGAAGATGGCAGATGCAGAAGTTAGACGTATCATAGGCCTGAACATCTGGAAAGAGCAGAGCACCCCCTTACTACTCCTCCCTTGCTCCGCTTGCATTACTTCGTGACATGAGCAAGAAATAAACAGCTCTTTGGCCAGACCTGCGAGAGCTACTGTTTGACTAGCTAAGCTGCCCTAATATAGACACACACCCTGGCAACCACTTTTATGAAGAAAAGACAGTTTAGTCTATTAGTCATCCATTTTATAAGCTTAAGGAATGCCAGGGGTCTCTGCTGAGATCTAGTTTTCAATTTAGTCTGTGGCATTGAGTAGCCTGTTTAAAAGACTAAAGAGGTAGCTTCATGGTTCAGAGAGTAAGAAGCTTCACTTAGTGGTGTTGCCATACCAGCCCCAGCTGTAAGCTAAGTTGGAAGGTTTTGCTCCATTCAACAAGAAATTCCAATTGATTTTTACAACCATTTTGAACTGTACATGTCCAATACATGACAGAGAAAGGGCCATCTGGTTTGATTATTTTTGGCTTAGAAGAAAACACAAAAGAAAAGTATACATTTTAATACTCAAGAGATTGGATTCTCTGCTGAAGAGGAAATGAACTCCATGTCCAGGAGGGTTATGCCAAGAAGGGGCCAAACAGACTGTGCTCTCTGAGGTGTGGTGGGGTTTCAAGAATGTGGGGAGTAGCACTCTAATCTTCCTTTTGGTCATTTTCAAGGTGAGTTGGTGACTCACCCCTGGAGCAGGACAAATGGTTTCTTTGGTGTCAGTGAGGAGAGGGTCTTGCAAGTTTCCATCCAAAGCAAGAAGGGCTAGGATGACAGGAGCTGTTTTACCGACTCTGCGCCCACCCATTTCTGGTCAAGATGTGTGACACCTGTTTTACTGTGACAAGAACCAACTTTGGAATCAAACAGACCTCTACCAAAATCCCAAATCTATCACTTACCACTTTACTTCTCTGAGCCTTGTTTTCTTTTACTTGGGGACAATAATATACCTATTTCACTGAGCTGCATCAAAGATAAAATGAACTGGTGTCTAAAAAGGCATTTAGGATAGGGTTTCATGCAGGGTCAGTACCTTGGGGGACTGAGGGTTTGGAGCACATAATTCCAACTCTGGCACATCACAGAGGGTCTTCAGGGTAGTCCTATAATGAGGATGTAGACTTATGTGTTAATTAGAACAGTGCTTCTCAAATTCCAGGGTGCATTCATATCACCTAGAAATTTTGTTTAAATACAGATTCTGAATTAGTAGGATTATGTAATTTAAAAGAGTTTGCAGGTAATTCCGAGACTGCTGGTCACTGATATCACCTTTGAATAGCAAGGAATTAGAAGTCTTGTCCTGATCTGTGTTTCCCTCTTCTGTTATTGACATAGAGGAAATGTACTGTCTACTTTGAGTAGGGAGAGAGGAGGAAGTATAGGCTAAAGATAAAGCAGAGAGAGCAGACAGAGGGGAATCTAGGCAGATGAGTAAAGAAATTGTGGAAAAAAGTGGATTAGAGGTTTTCAACTCTACTGGACTTTAAAGTCACCTGGAGAGCTTTAAAAACTATTCATTGTCAAGTCTCACCCCAGGAATACTGATTAAATTGATTGGGATGGGGCCAATTATGACATATTAAAGAAAATAATTCCCCAGGTTATTCTCATGTGCAGCCAGGGCTTAGAACTGCTGGGCTAGACAAAAGAGGAAACTTTCCCAGCTGGAAAGCATCAAGAAAGTGTCTTATCAAGATATGAGGTCAGATTTGTTTTTGGGGGATGCTAGTTTGGGTAAGAAATGGGGTGGAAAGCCTCATGGAAGTTGCAGGTAAGAGAAGCCAATTAATCAAAGCTTAAAATTTCAGATCTGTTTGATAAAGTCATTAGAAAAACACTAAATGTCTGTCCTTCCTGAAATGATAACTTAGCTGTGGGTCTTTTAAGCAATTTGTTGGTTAAGAAGCCAAGGGTAAATGGGCGATGTAAAATCCATGCAGTTTCTTGGCACTGGAGCCTCTTTTTTTCCATTAACATTGTGAATTTGATTGTACTCTATGCTCACAGAGGCTACTGAATGATTTATGTTGGAGCACAAAAGCCTCCCTTGGGTGAGAGCATTAACCAGGCCTCAAACCAGTGGGTCTCCATCAGGGTGCCATGAGCACAGCACAGTGCTCCAACAAATTCTGACCAATGAGCATAATCAGTTTTGCTGTGATTCTATACTCTTGAAGCCCAGGTATAGGCTGCCTCACCAGAAGCTAGCTCAGAGTTGTCCCTTTGCCAGCCTCTACTCAAAGCTCAGCCCCTTTCTGGGATATGGCATGCCGAGCATCTGCAAATATTGTGGTTTTATGGAAGATTCCTTATGTTTTGGGGTGGGGGGTCATAGCAGGTACTCTCTCCCCTGAATGCCTGTGCATATAGCTAATAAGGAGGTTCTCTTCCATCACCATCCCCTACCAGCCCTCCCAATTTTTTACTCCTTTAGAGCAGAGTCTTGGCTCTGTCGAAGCTGCTCCACATTCGGCTGCCTGTATCCAGGCACAGTAAACACAAAACCCTCTAGAAACATGGACCCATCATCTTCAGGTATATGTTATAAACTGTTACCTGGATGTTAAGCAGTTTATTTAGATGGGTGTGCAGAGCTGGGCAGAGCTTCTGGAAAGAAGAAATCACAGCCAAAAAAGGCAGCCCTGAGAAGCCTCAGCCTAAAGAGTCACACAGTCAATGTTTTTGCTTCGTGATATATGTTGGAATCACACGAGGAGTTCTTAAAATGCTGATGCCTGAGACACACCCCAGAGATTCTGATTTAATTGACCTGGGGTATAGCCTGGACATTGGGATTCTTAAAAGTTCCCCAAATCATTCCTAATGTTCAGCCAAGTTTGAAACACACTGTTCTATCCAAATTGCTTGTTGCTAAAGGGCAAATGAAATGGACAAAAATGGTCCTTACATTATAGTATCAGTTGCTTTGTACTGATTGCTGACTTATTTAGTCTCATCTTTAGTGTTTTAATCCCCTCAAGTGAGCCCTCCACAATTCTACCATCAGAAAGGACAACAGTGCCCTCTTAGCCATGGGAGCATTGTTCCAAGACCCCCAGGGGATGCCTGAAACTGCAAATAATGTCAAACCCTATATATACTGTTTTCTTATACATACATACCTATAATAAAGTTTAATTTATAAATTAGGCACAGTAAGAGATTAACAACAATAACTAATAATAAAATAGTGCAACTATAACAATGCACTATAATAAAAGTTAAGAGAATATGGTCTCTCTTTTTTTCTCTCTTTTTCTGATAACTAATCTAATAACAAAGATGGCTACCAGGCAGGTAGCATGTTCAGCATGAATATGCTAGACAAAGGGATGACTCATGTCCCAGGCTGGATGGAGTGGGACAGTGTGAGATTTTGTCACGCTACTCAGAATGGCATGTGATTTAAAACTTACGAATTGCTTATTTCTGGAATTTTCCATGTAATATTTTTCACTTGAGGTTGACCACAGGTAACTGAAACCGTGGAAAGCAAAGCTGCAGATAGGCGTGAGAACTATTGTACAAACATAGAAAGGTTGAGAACTACTAAGTGCGTCATGATGAGACAAAGAGTCCATATGGCAGAGAGAGAGGGAGGGGAAGAGAAAGAAAGGGAGAGAGAGAGGTGGTAGGGGAGAGAAAGAGAAGAAGGGAAGGAGGAAGAGAGAGAGAAGGGGAGAAAGAGAATATTTATTTTTGAGCTAGCATTGAGGAGATATCAGCTCTTTGTATCAAACCAATAGCCTTGTTTGCATGATGCTTCTTAAGCATAAGACTAGAACGACAGGAGAAATAGCTGTCAGGAAGCTATCTTCTCTCTCTTTTTCAAAGTTTCCATTCATTTGACAGAAGATATTGTAGGAAAACTGTAACTGCAGAACCAGCTCAAACTGAACCTATCACTTTTTAACAAGACCCAGAACCAAAGTTTTCCTCACTTATGAGTAACACTTGTTAACCTTTAACTGCTGCCACTCCCCTCCCCACCCCAACCATGGAACCTAAGGACCTGGACATGACTGGAACCTGAGCGCTGGATCCTTTCAGAAGCAAAGGGTCTGTTGTCCAGGAAGATCCGGTGCTGAAACTCCTTAAAATCCTGCCCTACACCCTGGTGCAGATTTGAGTGGTGCCTCCTGTTTCCTGCAGGTCGACTCAGCAATAAAAAAAGCTCTGATCCTGTTTCCTCAGATCCTAGTGCCTCCTGTTTCCTCCAGGCTACTCAGTGCTATTTTCATTTTGGGGGGAAAATAGCTTTTGGATTAGATGTCTTTTAGGTGAATAACTTTGATAAAACTGTTGTGCCTAAATTGTCTAATAACATTGTCAGGACTGTGGGTTAGAATCCCATCTTAAGAGAGACAGCATAAAAGGTTATAGCCGCTGAGGTACTCGAAGGATTGGGTTAGAGTCCTGAAACCTGGGTTAGAGTCTCAGGGTTTTGAATAGCTTTGTTTGTCTACTTATCTGTTAAGAATTGATCAATAGGGGTTAACTATTGGATGACCACAGCAAAACATTATTAAATCTGCTCCGTGTCATTTTTGCTCTGATAATCTTGAGAAACCTTTCAAAATGAGGAATGTTATTAGTTTACCTGTGTCGTCTTTTGGGATGTATTTTTCAAAATTGGTCAATATTTAGCTATAAGCCTATGAATAAGAGAAAAATGATTTTCTTTTGTAACACCACCCGGCCTCAATATCAATTGGAGTCAGGGGAGAAATGGCCCTAAAATGGGTCCTTAACCTGTAACACTATGTACGATTAGACCTGTTTTGCAAAAGAGAGCTGAAATGGGATGAAATCCCATATGTACAATCATTTATTTCTTCATATCAGAATAAAAAATTTATAAAATAGATGTAAAATTATGATTCAGAAGGAAGACCCTCATAAAAAGCCTGTCTTGCCTGAGTCAGTGCCAAATGATGATCTTGATTTATTATACTTGGCTTCTCCTTCAGCACCTCTCATGGTTCCCCCACTGTATGACGTGGGAATTCCTGAGAGTGGTGCTGAGTACTTGCTAGAATACTCAGTTTGGCCCCAGGGTTACTTTGCCTCAGGCAGGGCAATATCCATTGAGCGAAATCCCCACAGGTCTAGATGATCAAGGTCAACCTAGGAGATTTGTAGGTGTACATGCCTCCATTTATACCTCCGATTTATATAATTGGGAGAATAATGTTCCATCCAATTGAGATGATCCTAAAAAGATGGAGAATCTCTTCATCTCTATTTTTGCTACTCATCAACTAGGCTGACATACAGGCTCTCATGAATACCTTCTTCACTCTGGAGGAATGTAGAATGCTATTAGAAAAAGCCCACTAAGAAGCTGAAAGCATCCGTAAATTACAGCCAAACAATCTAACCAAGACCCAAGTGATGTAGGACAAGGATCCCCAACCCTTGGGCCACAGACCGGTACCGGTCCATGGCCTGTTAGGAATAGCAGTGGCAGGTGAGCCAGTGAAGTTTCATCTGTATTTGCAGCTGCTCCCCGGTGCTAGCATCGTTACTTCAGCACCACCTCAAATCATCAGGTATTAGATTCTCATAGGAGCACGGGTCCCTGGTGCCAAAAAGGTTGGGGACTGCTGGTGTAGGCCATCTCTGGAACAGAACCAAGATGGGACCCCAATGACTCAAAAGATTAGGTCAAGTTAAACCATTATAAGGAATGTTTGATAGTGGGATTTCACAAAAGGGTCCTAAAACCAGAGTTTAAATAAGATCCAGGAAGTATAGCAAGGGCCCAAGGAGAACATATCCACCTTCCTTGAAAGAATTTTTGAGGCTTACCAACGATATACTGATATCGATCTGGAACATCCAGGTAACATGATACTGGTCAATATGATGTTTATCAGAGTGCCCCACATATAAGAAAAAAGCTACAAAAACTGCAAGGAGAATTGGGGATGCCAATATCTCAACTGGTTGAGATTGCTTTTAAAGTATTTAATAGCTGAGATCAAATTCAGGAACAGTAGAAACAATATAACATGAGACAACAAGCTGCTTAGCTTGCTGCAACTTTCAGCCATGACATGCAAGACCCAACAAGATGTCTACAGGAAAGAACAAATGACCATGAGTAAGACCCCAGGACCCCAACAACCAGGCCAAAAGGCCATCCATCTGTTGGGCCACAACAATGTACCTTTTGTAGACAAGAAGGACACTGGAAATGGGGGTGTCCTCTGACTCCATTTGGCAAGAAGGAGAAAGGACTTGCTCTAAAACCTCCCCCTAAATGCCATAACTCACTGATAGCAACCAAAATGATGGGGCCTGGGGACTCCAAATTGTAGACATCCAGTAGAGTTTACAACTTTATCTGGTTTACAAGTCTGGACTTATAGGATGTCTTTTATTGCATACCCCTAAGTTCCAAGTCCAAGGAACTGTTTGCCTTTGAATGGGAGAATCCAGCGACTTATATGAAACAACATCATTGCTGGATGGTACCCCCACAGGATTTAAAAATGCTCCCAGCATCTTTGCGGAAGTCACAGCCAAGGTAACATGGGAAGTGCCTGGGACCCTTGGAATACAATAGAAATGACATGCTTCATGGAGGTCTCCATCTACAGAAAAGACCGAAAAAAGATGAATGTGTCAAGAAATCAACTTCACTTGGGGCAAGGTCTTATCAGCTGCCCTGCTTAGGGTAACAGTAGCCCCTAGATGCAAGCTCCAATAGGGCTTTATGAGGTATTCTATAGGCAACCCTTGCTTGAGCATATATACAATTTAGATACTATAAAATGTGTGCAGTCTCTAGGTGTTAGCTTATCTGCTCCTCAAGACTTGGAAAAATCACTCTGAGGATCAGTTAAAACTTAAGCGGAATGGACCCTATGAAGTCCCTCTAGTTAGTTACTTTCCAGAAGAAACAGGACTACAGAGACCCCCCACCCCACCCCCCCGCCCCAATCCCTTCCCAGGAAGAGAAGACAAGGACATCTTGAAAGTAGACTGCATCTGCCTAGGTGTCCAGACCAGGCCTGTATAAACCTAAATTATCTATCTTGCGATGTTCGCTTGTGTGGTCTCAGTACTGATTACTTTGTTCCTCAATCAGCAGGAAATAGCTAGAGTAGTTTTCACCCATATTCCTCAAGATCGAGAAATGAACAACATAAAGGGAGATGTGTAACCACAGAACCAGCTCAAACTGGTCCTAGCCTATCATTAACAAGATCTGGAACCAATGTTTATCCCACTTACAAGTAACACCTGTGAACCCTTAACTGCTCCCCCACATGGAACCAAAGGGCCAGGACGTGATTGGAGTCTGAACGTGGAAACTTTTTCAGAAGCAAAAAGGTCTGTTGTCCAGGAAGATCTGGCGCTGAAACCTCTTAAATTCTCTCCCCAAACCTTGGATCAGGGAGACAGATTTGAGTGGTGTCTCCTGTCTCCTGCAAGTCGACTTGGCACTAAAAGTTCTTTTTTTAAAATTGGTGTCATCATATTGGCTTCTACATGTGTTGGGCAGAGAGCCCTTGAAAAGTAAAAAAAGAGCAAAAACTTGAGAGTTGAGGGAAAGAGTCAGGCTTGAGAGGTGAGCAGAGGGGAGGAGAGACTGTGGAATATGGGGAGACAAGGTAGTCAAGGAGGAAGGATGCCTACTCATCTTCCCAAGCTGGTCCTGCACCTGTGGGTGAATTAAAAGATGCTCACTGAGATGCTCTCAGTTCCTACCCCAAGGCACATGGGGTACCCCAACACTTTTGTGACTGTTTGTGTGGGTGTGTGTGAGACAGAAAGAGCGATTTAATAGAAAGCTATCCCCAAAGACAGTAAGGCAGGGGTCCCCAACCCCCAGGCTGCAGACCGGTACTGGTCCTTGGCCTGATAGGAACCAGCCTCACCACAGAAGGTGAGCAGCGGGGTGAAGGAGCCAGCAAAGCTTCATTTGTATTTGCAGCTGCTCCCTAGCACTACCATCACTGTCTCAGCTCTACCTCAGGTCATCAGGCATTAGATTCTCATAGAAGCACTAGTCCCTGATGCCAAAAAGATCGTGGACTGTTGCAAGGGATTGCAAAAACCTGGAACAACAAAGCTGGGCTTGGTTCCTTCTGGAACCACTTCTCTTAATAGCACAGGATGATGTTAGGCAAATCGTACCACCTCGCTGAGCAGTTATACCCTCTTCTAACCTTCCTGTCACTCTTGGGTTTTCAATGTTATTTATGAATGTACTTTGGGAACAGTAGACTGCAACATAAGTATAAGAGATTATTGAAAAGTTGCCTTTGCATCTTTGTGTTTTTATAGGGCACTGGAAAAATGAGGAGCACAGTATTATAAAGCCTTCAAAAGCATGGTTGAAGAGAGTGACAGAAGAAGGGAAATAAAAAAAATATTTTTCTGTTGTTACAAATGAGATATATGTCATGGGAAAAAACTTATAAAATTGCCAAGAAATAACCTTAAATTTCTCCTTCCAAAAGAATACTGGTATTTGTCTTACAAGACAATAATTTATAATATTTAAAATGCATTTAAATTTTCGTATTTAAAAGTTTCTTAATTAAAAGCAATACATACTTCTTCTAAAAATTCTGAATAGATAGATAAGTAAAAGATCATCTATATATTCTACCACTTAGGACCTCCTAGTCTTCTAGAACATTAAAAAGTCAAATAATTATTTATATATTTTATATTTTTACCTTAATTCATTATACAAGTGTCAGCCCCGAGCTGATCAAGAAGAGAAGGTTTCAGTGGTGAGACGCCCAGTTGAAAGACTGCACGAGGAGCCCACATGAGAATGAAATGGCAGGCACCAACTTTACCGCTGGGAGCACATGCTTCTGTGCTAGGGGACTACATGGGCTTTATATATGTCAGAGAACAATAGTGGCATTCTGCCATACATGCATAATAAACAATAAGCTGAGTCATACTTACATAAGTTAGGCACAGGTGCCCTACTACATTAATGTAACATTCTAAACCTGGAGTCCTATCCCTAGCCATGAGCCTAGATCACAGCCAGATCTGCTACGAGCCAGGCTTGAGGCCCACACTCCACCATTACAGGGTTGCAGTGCAGGATTTGGCCCAGAGGGCACTACCTTGGGCCCTGGAGTGGCTTAGCCCCGTGGGGCATTACCCCTCAGGGACTCTTTACCTGCCATCTCTCTGGGTGCTGCTCAGCACACCAGGGTCATTGTGCCACGGTAACTTGTTCCTGTGCCTGCATCAACGATAGCTCCATCGCTTCACTACCTGTTCCATGGTAGGAGCCATCTGTGTAACAGGCATTCTCAGGGATGGGAGTCCGACCCTCTACATAGAGACTCAGTATGTCTCCCATCTCAACAAGCTCTGCTTAGACAGCGTAGGGGTCTGTGCAGTTCTCATACAGGAGTCTTCCCTAAGACTGCAGCCACCCTTCCACGGGTTATGTGGACTGCATGGTTATGAGATTCTTGCTAGTGATGGCCTCACTCGCCGACAGGGCTACATATATGGCAGCCAGTTGCTTCTCTATCAGAGAATACCGTGCTTCCGTGCTTTTCCACAATTGAGACCAAAAGCCTATTGGTACCTTCCAGGAACCATGCTTCTGACACAAGGCCCATCCAAACCCTGCATCATCCACCTGCACCATAAGCAGGAATGGGAGAGCTGGATCTACTACGTGTAGAGTTTGGGCTTGTGCTACAGCTTGCTTTGTAACCTTAAAGGCCTCTTCTATCTCGGGGGTCCAATCCCACTGGGCACCCCATCGCACTAGATGGTGCAGGGGTCACATCGAGGAGGCCAAATGAGGGATGAACACTCTTCAAAATCCCAGCAGTCTCAAATAGCTTTGGAGCTGCTTCACAGTCTCAGGTTGGGGATATGCCTGTATCTTATCAATCACTGCCTCTGGCATTACTTTTGTCTTACCCAACCAGACAACTTCCAAAAATGTGACAGAGAACCCAGGTCCCTGGACCTTGTCCTTCTTGACTGCCCAACTCCAGTTGGTGAGAGCTTCTCACAGGCTGGTCGCTGCTGCTTCTAGTTCTGTAAGAGAATCAGAGGTTAGCATTCTATCATCAGTGTAATGTTATGAGTGCATTGTGGGCAGTCGTTTCCATGTGGCTAAATCTTGAGCCATGAGACCATGGCACAGTGTAGGGCTAGAGAAAAGGGCATTTGCCAAGTCCACCACATAATGGTTTCATCCAAGTTCATGTGACAGCTGGCCCATGAGGTATGTGACGTTCAGTTCAGTGGCATGCAGGGGCAGCATAACCTTATTGAGCTCCCGATAGTCAACTGTCATGCTCCAGGAGCCATCAGTCTTCTTCACTGGCCACACAGGGGAGTTGTATGGGCTATGAGTAGGACGAATGACACCGGCTTCTTCCAGCTTCAGAATGGTGCGTCCTATTTCCTCATGGCTGCCCGGCAGGCGATACTGTTTTGTGTTCACTACCGGGGGAGTCTGGGGTAGCACCAACAAGGCATGGCATGGACGTCCCTGGATAATAGTTTTCACCACTCGGATATGAAGGCAAAACTCACCAGCAGTCGTTTTTACAGTCAAGCCTCACAAAATCAGTCCCCAAAATGTACTCCTGTATGGGGGATATGTACAGTTGACATGTCCAAGGAGGCAATCTGCTAATACCCAATGTCATAGAGACCTGCCACACGCAAATGAAACGACCTCCATAGCCTTCTATGGTTGCAGTGGGTCCTGGAAACTCGCCGGATTCCCATAAGCAGGGTGCTGTCAGCACCCATGTCCAGGAAGGCTAGTACCCTCTGCACATTGTGGGGGAACAAATGTATTGTCAGTTCCACACACAGCCTCAGGTCAACCAGCTCCCCCACCAACCTGATGTCCAGGCTGAATCCCTAATCAGGAAGATAATTGGCCAGCCGCACCTTATGGGTTGTGGCTTTCCTGGAAACAGGAGTGAATTGCTGGTCAGGGCGCAGCTGATTCCGCAGTGCCAGCAGCACTTCATTAGGTTGCTGCTCAATCTTTTCTGCAGCGACCCTGCTGCGAGGAGATCAAACCACATTTGCCTGCGGCTCACTTTCATGGCTGATTGGGCTGGGCGCTGCTCTGCCCTGCTTTTTGGCCATGCCTCCATCCCTGCACTGGCCGGTTTGGAAGTGCAGGAGATGGTACAGCACGCACTTGAGTGGAACGCTCCTTGCATTTCACTTCCACAGCCCCCAACCTTGCCATGACGAACGTTACCTCATGGATCTGCCTATCTGTGTAATGGGCCAGCAGCATTGCCATGGTGCCAAAAGCACTAGCTGGGCCAGAGTTCAAGACTGAGTTCTTCAAACACATTGTAAATACCACCTCATCAGGGCTAGTGTAGTGGGCGTGAAACATCATCTGTTGCATGCCCATTTCCTGAATTATTTGTACCAGATCTAAGTAGCTGTCTCTGGTAGCTCCCCAGGGTCGGCCTGTACCACACTGTCTGACAGCGGACATGAGCCAGTTAATGAGGGAGTGGTTGCTTGCACCCTGCACCGTAAGCACCACATTCTGGAGGCACTGCCTGAGTGACGGTGTCACGTTACAGAGGCCAGTTGAGCCATCTCTTCCAGAAGTAATTCAGTCCCTTCGGTCCTATCATCCCACAACTGCAGCAGCCACCCCAGAACCGTCTCCCTGACTCCCTGCCATACCTGTTTCATCAGGTCCCGGAATTCAGTGAGGGTGTACTGGATCAAGGTGGTATGCTTTTTAGCCTGGGGTGGGGGGCACCACCAGCTTGTCCCCCCAGGGTCAATGGCTGCTCCACTTCAGCCTGCTGCCATATCACTGGCCGCGCCTGTGACGGTATTGCCAGTGGGCTCCCAGACCTGGACGATGGCAGCGACTCATCAGGGCCCTGCAGCGTGTGTTCTGCTGCCACCAGCCGCCTTTCTAGAGCTTCTTCTTGACATTGAAGTTGTTGCACCCACTGAGAATGGTCCTGAACCTCCAGGCTGGCCTGCCACAGCACCTCCAGGAATATCCAGGCCACCCGACCCGCTGCCTCCCAGTAAGCGGGTGGGATATTTGGCTCGAGCATCTCCAGCACTTTCCAGATGTCCTCCAGACACAGCTTCACTCCATCCTAATCCTCTGGGGGCATCTAAGATACGCAGCCATGGGATACTACTGGGAGGCAGGGCATCGGGGAAACATGTCCTCCATCCGGGTATCATCTGGAGCACTGGAGGCTGTGCTCACTTCATCCTGCCAACTATGCCATGTATCCACTTCAAGCTGATTAAGAAGGGAAGGTTTCGATGATGAGACGCCCAGTTGAAAGAAAGCACAAGGAGCCGACGTGATAATGAAGTGACAGGCACCAACTTTACTGTGGGGAGCAAGTGCTTCTGTGCTAGGGGACCACATGGGCTTTATATAGGTCAGAGAACAATAGTGGCATTCTGCCACACATGCGTAATACAATAAGCTGAGTCTTACTTACTTAAGTTAGGTGCAGGTGCCCTACTACATTAATGTAACATTATAAATTCGGAGTCCTATCCCTAGCTGTGAGCCTGGATCACAAACAGACCTGGGACCCACAACAAGGAATACACATTTTAAATAAAAATTAGTTGAGTAAAAGATGAACTATTAAATCACTTGAAATTCAAACTCCAAAACAATTGATCACAATCTGTAATATTTTTTATTAGTCTCTGGACTTCTCAATATTCAAAAATGTATATATTTTTGAAAGCATAACGGGTACCCAAAATCTTTTCCAAAAGTGAACTAATATTGCTATTTTGTAACCTGCTTTCCAAATGGAACAATATCCATATAAATTTTTCCATATTCTACATCATTTTTAATGTCTGTGCAGAATTCTAGTGGAAGGATGCACCATTAGTTATTTAATAGGTCCTCTGTTAAGTATTTAGATCATTTGTGATTTTTCTTTTTCCTCTTGGAAACAATGCTTTCATAACTATCCTTTAACCACATATTCATACTTTTTTTTTTGCAATTTACATTTTAGGATAAGCTGGGCCTGTGGCTCTGCAGACTCAAAGACTTTCAAAGAGGAGATTGTATGCTGTTTAGTGTAGTACCCTTTTATCATTTCAACTATTTTTGCTTTAAATATATTTATAAATTCAAGACAATGTAATGCCCTGTGAAATATTTAGTCCACACTGTGTCTTTATTTGATTTCCCTCCTATTTATATAGAGGCCATTTATATATATAAATATATATATATAAATTTATATATATATATAAATATATGTATATTTATATTTATATAAATATATGTGTATATTTATATTTATATAAATATATATGCATAATATAAATATATTTATATATTTATATAAATATATATGCATAATATAAATATATTTATATATTTATATAAATATATATGCATTTATATAAATATATGCATATATTTATATAAATATATATTTATATAAATATATGCATATATTTATATAAATATATACATATATACATACATTTATATATATTTATATAAATATATACATATATTTATATTTATATAAATATATACATATAAATATAAATATATGTGCATATATTTATATTTATATAAATATATACATATATTTATATATATCGGTTTTATGATCATACTAGAAAATTTGTCTACAGAAGAGTGTGCATTGGGAAAAAAGATAAAAGTCCTCTGTAATCCCACTACTGAGAGAATCATTTCTCCAGTTACCCTGTCAACTCCCTCACTGCCCATGGCTTTACACACTCTTTTTCAAAATACCACTTGTAGATTTCTGATTAGGAGGATGCTCTGATGGAGCTTCTAAGTGTTCGCTGCTGTTCAGAGAGATTTACCTATTTTTGCAACACTCAGAATCGTTTTTAGTAGGTGAGAGAAAGAAATATGCACCTGGGTGAGGCTGTGCTGAGATACAGTAAGTCCTAACTTAATGTCGTCCATAGGCTCTGTGACTTTAAGCAAAACGATGTGTAAGGAAAGCAATTTTGTCATAGCCTAATTGATATAAACAAGAGTTAAATTCTAATCTCATCAGTGTTATAAGGACATGATATTGAAGGAAATGACAGAATTCAAGGACCTGTGGTACTGTGTTCTCCTTCCCCATTTAAAAAGTACAGTGTGGACATATCCCTAAGTTTTGCTGCAGGTGTGTGAGAACAGGGTGTCAGAAGTTTCACTTGGCTTAACAGTCAGATTTATATATATATAAAAATAAAAAGCCAAAATACAGAAAACAGTTATGTATAGGCCAAAAGAAAGGGAGACAAACATCTTCTCATTACAACTGATCCAGATTTGATATTAGAAGATGTCAGGGAGCAAGGGCACAATTCTCAATTTAGATAAATAATTTTACATTTCTGATTATAAATTGAACACATGTTTATTATTGGAAATACATTTGAAAAGCAACAAAAATTGATCACTTTACCTTCAATCCGTTTCAATGTTTTGTGTGTTTCTTTTAAGTTTCTTAATGCATATTTTAAGTCCAATTAAAGCCTATGCTGTTTTTTTTTTCACTTCATATTATAGCAAGGGCTTCTTCCCATGTCAACAGTTGTGTGTGAGGATTTCTTCAAGTTCCATAGTAATTGTACTGCCTTGAGAGATGAGGAAAGGGCAAACATCAAATATGTCTGTGAAGAGCAAATGCAATGATAAAGCAAAATAAAATTGTCTACTGTTCCCCCATAGCTGCAGCAGCAGTGTGTTTTCCTTCCTGGGTTACTAAGCTTTATCTTCCTAAGCAAGATAAAGTGGTTTTTGAATAGGTTAGTAAGATCCTCCTTCTCATACATGAGCCTCAGGTGTAAATAAGTCCATAGGAAACTGGCTCCTGCTCTGAGAGACCAAGGGGGACTTGCCCAGGAAGAGGTGATTTTTATGGCAGGTGTCAGAGAAACACTCTTGGCACCTTGTTTGTGAGGTGAAATTGGGCCTTCTGTATGTGGCTTGTTCAGACAACATGAGGAGACAGACCATTTACATCTTCCTGGCATCTCTTTGACTAAGAGACAAAGGTTAAAGGTCCAGATCACTCAAATCACGTTTTCCAAGGCATTCCTATTGTTACATCATTCACCAGCCACCTCTATCCAGAAGGGAGATGTAGGACAGGACTCCTGCCACTAGCTGTTGTAGTTCCTTCCAGGGAATTTGAAAAAAGGGGCTGCTTCCTCAAGATATATTCCTTCCATCTGTTAGAAGCGTACGATGCACTGATTTTGTTACTAACCTTTGCTAAAAATTATCATAATTAAAATACAAGTAGGCAACATCCACATTGTGAAGATTATCCTCCCAACCCACTTCTGCCAGTAATACGGCTGTATGTCGTGCAGTACAGAGCTGTGTGTGCAGTGGCTCTGTTGAGAAGGTCAGGTGAGCATCCTGCACCAGTATTAATTATAACCTGAGATTTTCAATACTAATGTCCCCTGTTCCCCCACCCCTTCAAAAGCTACTGCCTTTTATTTAGGCATTTGACAAATATTTATTGAGCATTTGAGATGAGCTAGACCCTGTGCTAGACCTGGGCAAATAAAGGGATGAATAAGCCGTGGCATTTACCTTCTGCAAGTATACCATCTACTGGTAATGGAGGTGGTGGTAAATAGTAGTCTACTCTTTATTTCACTGAGTTTCGGAGCATTTTTACCAGGACTAAGATTAGGGTGTGGTAAGTGAGGATGAGATGTATAAGTGTAAGGTACGATTCTGTCTTTATTTAAAATGTTGATATTCTGTTCATTATGGACTGTTTGCATTAATTTTGATTCTTTAAAATATTGCATAAAATATTGTTTATCTTGATTACTGACGTTGTTTTGTAACCCTGTAAATTTTGCTTCTGAAATGAAGACCTTACTGGCCTCACCCTAGTTCTGGCCTAGAACACAAACCAAACCTTACTCTCTGGGAATTGAAGGTCATCAGCTAGCACTGAACACAGGGGATGTCTGAGCTGTATCACTCTGTTCTTTGGAATTTGAGATATTAACTAAACTGGCCTTGCCACTAATTTGCTATTACCCAAGGCAAGCGGCTTTTCTTCACTCAAGTTCAGTGTCTCCTCTGGAAAAATGCTGATCTGGGAGAATGATCTTTTCTACAATGACAAGAATGTCTTCCTTTGACTAATATTTATGGAGTACCTACTATGTGCTGATATCATTATAAGTTCTGGAGCAACTGAGGTGAACAAGACAAGTTTGGGTGAGGACAAATAAAAGTAAATGAGATCATTTCTATGTATGCTACATGCAATATGAGAGTGTGTGAGTGAAAGATATTACAATAGAGTCAGGAAAGTTCTCTCAGGGGAAGTGATATTTGAGCTGAAACATCAATGATAAGTGGATACCACAGCCAGTAGCTCTCAGACTGGCAACCCCTTTGACAGCTAATCTTTAATGAGCCCTTCCTTTGTGCTTGTTATAACATGTATAACAACTATACATGTCCTGACTCATCTTTCTCAACAATGCTGCGAGATAAGGGCTCTTGTTACATTTCTTTTTTATTGATAAGGAGACTGGAGCATAAAGAGGTCAATTGATTTAGGAAGAGCATCAGCCAATGAGTGGTGGAAAAAGGACGAGCAGATAGGCACTGGGATTTCAAAGCTTGTGTTTAAGAATTCAATAGTTACTTAATGAGCATCTACTATATTCCAGGCTCTGTACAATTAGAGAAAGGCATATTTCATCCTCCTCCTCTTCCTCATCTACAAATACTTAATGAATACTAAATAGATTCCATGCATGGTACAAACTTTTCAAAAGTCTCTTGTGGGGTGATGGGACTGTTCTATAGATTGATTGCGGTGGTGGTGGTTACAGGTTTGTATGAATTTGTCAAAACTGGCAGAATTGTGCACTAAAAAGGATAAATTTTACTGTATGTGAATTATATCTTAATTAAAAAAAAACTTAACCCCCATTTCTCTATCTTCACCCCTGCCCCAGCTACAGCAGCAGGAATTCCTGAAGAGGTCCCTGCCCCTAACTTCTGAGACAAGGTGAGGGAAGAGCCTTTGGGGGCGGGGCAGGTCCAGGCATAGGACGGGAGTTGGCCCTAGTGGGCCTACCAAGAAGCAAGTAAAAGGAGAAAGTAGGCACGGCCGGGCGCTGGGGAGGGATGGAAAGGGCCGGTGGACTGCGGGGCGAAGCTGCGGAGGGCGGGGGGATGTCGGGAGAGAGGGAGGGACCTGCCGGCGGGAGAGCGAGAGGCACAGGGAAGGGAGGAGGGGGAGGCGTGCACTCCGGAGCGAGCCGGGGGCTGCGAGGCGGAGACAACCAGGCCACCGGCCGCCGAGGGTGCCCGCCGAGGCGACCCGCCCTCCTAGCCGCGGTGCGGACAGACAGACAGACCACGCTGCGTGCAGGAGGCGCCCGGCCATGTTCAGCCGGAGCTCCCGGAAAAGACTCTCCAGCCGCTCGGTGAGTGTCCCCCACCAGAGCGGGCCAGATCTCCGGGTGCCCCTGGGCCGCCGCGAGCGCCCCTGCCCCGTCTCCTTGTGCCCGGCGGCCGCGCACCTGTGGCCCCAGGTAAGCCGGCCCTGCAGGCGGGTGGGGGCATGTCCGGAGCTCACAAGAGGGCTCCAAGGCGCGGAAGGGGTTAACTCCGGGTCCCCGGTCTGGGAGAGAGAGAGACCAGGAACTGTGGCCCTCAATATCACAATTTGGGGGGGGGGAGCGGAAAGCTCCCTCCCTCGCCTCTTCCTTTAAGGCAGCTCTGAATCCCACCACTAAAGCTACAGCGTCCAGCTTCTTTCAACTCTAGCCACGGACTTGACTTTGGGGCTGTCTTCTGGGGTGTCCTGTGCTGTCCCCTTCCCGGGAGCACCAGCCTAGTCAAAGGCGAGCGCACTACGGTAGCTTCTCCTGGACTCTGGGCAACAGAAAGGTCTTGCTTTTGTTTCTTAGAAACCCGTGACCAAGGTGTCTCGGGGAGACAAAGCCCCAGCCATGGCCATTTCTTGGTGACTTGGTGTCTACACCAGAGGCAGCCCCCCTGGGTCCGCACACCCTTCCTCATGAAGGAGACCACCCTTGGGGTACCGACAGCGCCCTGCCCTAACGTCCCCCACCTCGGAGAGGAACGTTGGAGTCAAATTAGATGAGGTGCGGTGGGAAGAGTAGGGAATCCAGCCTGGGACACAAGTGGGGCTTTGGAGGGAGTCTCTGTGGTGGAAACATGTTGTGTTGTCTTTTTGTTTTGAAGTTGACTGGACTGGGGCGAATAGAGAGAGGCCAGCCATGTAATGCCTGTGGTGACCAGTGCCCTGGGTTTGCCTTGCATAAATGGAGGTAGGATACCTTAAATCTGATTTCTAAAGATGCTGCACTTCAGGGAGGAATATATATATATATATATATATATATATATATATATATATATATATATATATATATATATATATATCTGTGTATGGGAAAAAAAATATGCACACACATATATTTTTCTTCTCTTGTAAATCTTACTTGTAAGCCACATGGAAAGAATGCAAAGGCTGTTCCTTTAAGAGTGGAACTACATCTGCTGCAAATATTGAAGGTGGAAGTGGTGGCCAGACACTGGGGGATCCAGGAGAATGCTTTTCTAATGTGAGAGTTCGGGGCCACTTGTACCCACACATATCTAAGTCACTCAACCCGAAACAATTCAGCTTGGGCATGCAGTTGTTTCCAGGTGCCACAGTGCAGTGCTTGGAGGATTCCCTGGACTGGCTGGTGTTTTCCAATTGTGTTTTTAATTCAGCCCCTGTAACTCTGGGTCCCAACCACAAATCCACCACTGCCCGCCTGCACTGTGTCAACCCTCTTCGGTGGCCAGATGTTTCTTATTAATGTGCCGTGAATGTTGACTTCCAGGCAGCCCCAGCCTGGATTGGAATGATTATGTTTGGGAGACAAGGGATCTCGGTGCCTTCCCAGTGCATCTGGCTGCTGGGGCTCTGGTTGGGAAAAGTTGGGGTGCAGGCTTGCCGGCTCTCAGTTTGGCAATGTAAAGAGAAGAGGTGGATCCTTCTTAGCAACTTCATGAAAAGAAAAAAAAAAACAGTGACAGGAGAAAATCCTCTAACATCATAACATGTTCTTTCTTTGATTATTGCATCTTTCTCTCTCCCCATCACTTCTATGCCCCTTTGAAGAGGGCTGTTTCTGGATACTAGGGAGAAAAGCCTGCTTTGATCTTTTTTTTCTCCTTTTGTGTGTGCTTCTCGACTTTCTCCCAGTTGGTAATGTGTGCTGGGCACCCAGTTATAAGGAAACTCCCAACTGGCTCCTTCAGAAAATAAATGCTTTTGTTCCTGCCTCAGATGGGTCTGGCAGCCTCTTTGCCTTTGTTTCAGGGCACCGAGCACAGCCCTCTGGCTCCCGAGCATTTAATAACTTCTCTGTCAGAGGCAAGGCCAAGCGACCTTATAAATATGTAATGGATGGACATCGGCATCCATCAGTTGTGCCAAGGTTGTAACCCAACTAGGTGTGTTCTGGGCTGGCCCCTTGTGTGTCCCAAATGTGCAAGTGAGCGATACATGGGAATCGGTGTAGAAGCCTTATTTTGTCAACCAAATCCAGGATACAGAACTACTGATCCAGTCCTTTTTGATCAATTTTGTGCTGGAATGGAGCTGGGAAAGGCAGAGTGATGAACAGTAGAGTGATTTTCAGTTTCTCTCCTATTCTGGAGCATTTGGGTTAACTTCTGAATAGATGCCTATGGGATAGTGGTACAGTGTGAGGGTGTACCTGGCCCCCCTCCTTCGGTCTGTGTGGCCTCTGACCTCCAGTCACTTATTCTCTCTAATTCTCAGTTTTCCTAACCATTAAGTGGGAACAATAACTTACCTCACAGTGTGATTGTAGGGATTAAATGAGGTACTGAAAACACATTGTTTGCCTGGTACACCATATTTATTAGCTACTTTTGTTAATTATTTTTATCTTCCTCTCAGTGGCTGCTCAGGACAAAACATAACCAGACTCTCTGAAGCTGCTGGGTGTCCAAATCACTTTAGACTTTCATGACCACAGCTTCTTGGAGAACCTTAAGCCATTTTAACCCAGCTGACTTTGTGATAGGAAAACAAGTGTTTTATTTTCAGCCCATTATGGACCCTTTCTTTTGGAAAGAGACCCTTTCATTAGACTGAGATAGGTTTTCATGCTGAAGCAGTTTCTTCACTAGCAATAGAAAGGCTTCACTTGGACTCCATGAATGGGGTTTTTATGGCATTTCTACCCATTGCTGGAAAGGAAGCAGCCCCTTGCTTTTGCCCCCTCCTTTTCCCCCTTGGGCATACTTTTGGGTGACCTTTTGGGAGAAGAGAGACAACTATTTGTGGGTAACAGCACAATATTCTTTTTGCAGTTTGAAACCCACAGTATGCTCACTTTCTGTTCCTCTGATAGAGAGACAGTTGTGCCTGAATAGGAGGAAAAGGCTGGCTTGACAGGCTCAAAGTTTGGCTTTGGTCGGACCCATGGAGCGTGAACTTCCCGTACCCCAAAGTACCAAGGCATCTTAAATATTACCACTCCTCGGCCTCTCCGCTAGCCTTTCTGCTTCCACACTGGTCCCCTGTAGTCCATTGTCTACACAGCAAGCTCCTCAAAACAGAACAGAATTGTGTTAGTGCCTCCAGCACAAAGGCAGTTAAGTTCTAGGGAGGAAGAGTGTTGTAAACAAACTTTGCTTCCCCCTGGGTGTGGAGGAGAGAGCTAGGCCTTTGAAGTGCAGACAGAGCTGGGCTGGTGTCTTGCTCTGGCTTTGACAACTGTGTGACCTTGGACAAATGACTTAGGCTCCCCGAATTTCGTTTTGCTCAGCTGTCAAACTGGGATCTCACTACTGAACAAATATTTGAGTGCTTGCTTTGTACCAGGTGCCCTGCTGGTGCTGGGGATACAGCAAAGAACAAAACAGGATTCCTGTCCTCATTCAACAAATAATTACATTTTAGATAAGGTGATCTGAAAGGACTCTCTGAGGAGGTGACATTTGAGCAGGGACCTAAATGAAGCCAGCGAGGAGGATCCTGTTGATCCCACCTGGGACAGGAACTACCAGCATCATCTCATGGAAGCTTGTTAGAAATGCAGAATCTCAGGCCCTGCCCTAGACTTACTGAATCTGAGCCTAGGCTTGAACAAGACCCCCAGCTGATTTGTGTGTGCACGTTGAGGATGGAGAACTGCTGACTTAAAACACCACGCACCAAATGCCAAATTGCTCTCCATACTTGGGGCTTCCTCTGTGTTAGCAAAGATGCTGAAGGTCCTGTGTTAAATTTTATGGAGATCTTCCTGAGTGATCATACACTATTTTTATTGTCATCCACACCTGTAGGTGGCAAATATGGGGATTTTTTAAAGGATTTCTAAAAAAACCCCACAAGGATTTATGTGTCTTGAAGAGCAGAGGGCTCACGATTGTCAGACAAAGTGCTCTCCTCTACCTGAGTTAGGGCATCTGGGGAGCAGAGATGGATATTCCTCTCTACAGGTAAGCTGGCTCCTAGAAACAGCACCTCAAGGCAGCCTAAGGGAAACCTCACAGTAACCAGGCCACCGACGGAATATTCATTAAGAGGAAGATTAAGGCATCTTCATGGACTGCGGCCAGAACAAAATCATTAATAATCAAGCACTTAGTGTTCTCTACTATGAGACAGCATTCTGAGTGGGGGTTAATTGGGCTTGCTTCTTTGCTACCAGATTGAGCAGGGAGAGAAAAATAGCCATTTTTTTTTCCCAGTGAAGATTTACCCTTTGAATGCCTTGGTACTGATGAATAAAAATAGTAATAATAATACCAAAACAACATCAGCAGTAATAACCATGAGTGCTTACTTTGTCCAAGAGAGCTGTACCTCCATGTTTTATATACATTTCTCTTTAATCCTCACCAAACCCTATGAGGCAGATGTGATTATTTTCCTGATGAGGAAACTGAAACTCAAAGCTACTGGGATTTGACTTTAAAACTCAGGCTCAATTTCTTGTGACTCACTGCCTTTATTTCTCTATTCTTAGGCATAGTTTACACACTTAGGTCATATCCACCCTGCGGGTGGGTTTTTTTTGGTTTGCACAGTGTGTTAAATAAAGGGGCTTTTTCTAACCTTAAAATCCAGGTTTCCAGCTCTCTTGGAAAATCCAAATATGTTATAACATGGGGCTTATTTGCCTCATGACAGTAACTGGCAGGACGTGAGTGCTGTCCCTACAGAGGGATATGACCTCCGCTCACCGTGGTCTCCAACATTCCAGTTGCATTCAAGAACTTCTTCAAATATTTACGTGACCTATCAGATTCCGGAAGTGATTAGAGCTTGCAAATCCTCAGTGAGCATTCTCAGCTCTCCAAATATGATTTAAAAAATAGTAAGCTTTTAAAATATTAGCTACCATTTTTAAAGCATTGACAATGCCAGACAAGTGTTTTACATCCTTCCTGGCTTTTACTTACAACAGTCCTTGGAGATGGTTGCAATTATTTTTGTATCCATTTTAATAGATAAAGAAACTGAGTCTCAGAGAGGTTAATTGACTTGCCTGAGGTTCTATAGCTGGCTAGTCAATAGTATTCCTACTCTGTCTTGACTTCAGAATTCTCTGTTCTGGACCAGGACTTCGCATATGTGGCTCGTGTATGAATTACCAGGGGATCTGGTAATTCATACAGAAGATTCTGATTCAACAGGCTTAAGGCAGGGGCCTAAGATTCTGCATTTCTAACAAGCTCCCAGATGATGTTGATGCTGCTGGTCCAGGGACCACACTTTGAATAACAGTGGTCTGTATAGTGTTGGGAAACTACCGCCTTCAGACCAAGTCCGACACTTCTCCTGTTTTCTATGGCTCACAAGCTAAGGGTGGTTTTTAAATTTTTGATGGGTGGGAAAAAATCAAAAGAGTAATATTTTATGACATATGAAAATTATATGGAATTCAAATTTCAGTGCCCATAAATAAAGTGTTGTTTCAACATAGTCACTGCTATTCATTTACATATTGTCTAGTGGTTTTCCTGCTACAGCAATAGAGTCGAGTAGTCGCAACAGACTATATGGCCAACAAAGCCAAAAACATTTACTGTCTTACCCTTTAAAGAATATATTGGCCAACCCCTGGTCTCTACCACTATCTAGGAGAATATGCAAATAGATTCTCTTAGTTTTAGAAGGAAGGAATCTGAGAACCTTTTGGAATCAAGGCTCGAGGAAACAACCATTCCAACTTGGATGAGAGCAGTGCTAAAATCAAAAGCAACCAAAGAATGAGGGAACGGACAGACCAAAGCCATTTCTAAAGTGCATGGGGAGATGAGGCTTGCAAGACCAGATCAATGAGCTGCCAGTGGAGTCTAAGCTCCTTGTAATCCCTTTAACCATTCAGCTTTGCTGATAAACGTAGATTTGACTCTAGCATTAAAAGGGGGGGCTTTCAGACCAGCCTCCTGGAGTTGCACTTTCATGAGCAGATGACATGGAAAGCCCAGAGCAGTGGTAGCTTTGTGAGGTCATTTCAATTATGCAGAGCAGTTTGTCTCCAGACAATGGCTGCCTCTCCAGGCAGGATGCTTTGGCACTGTGCAGTAGCTCCAGAAGCAGCACTCACTGGGTCAGCCAAGACTGCACCTTGAAAAGCATCTTTCCTTAGTTGCCCTGCCAATTGTGTTGATTGATGACTGGGGCAGTAATTTGGGGAGATGCTGGCCTGATTTCCTTTAGTGGGTTGTGATTTGGCTAAGAAATGGGTTCCCACCAATTATTTTGCTTGGGGAGGAAAAACACTCTGTCTTAGTCATGTGATATGCCAATAAAAGGCTGGGTGGCGGGGTTGGGGAAGGGGCAGTGGTGCATGTGTGTGCACACAGATGCACTTAAGACTTATGCCTGAAATCCCCAAGGTAGGGAAAGATACTTAGCAGCTAAGAAGGTTGCTGGTCGACTCATCTTATGTCATTGGTATTTGATAATATGCCTGATAGAAGCTGAAACACTTTAATTGGGTTTTTCTCTTGAAGAAACATATCAGTTCATTCCAATGTATCTGTATTGTCTCTGATTTTAAAATAAGACATGGCTATTATAAAAGATTTAAAAGTCACATGCATGCAACATACATAATGCAGAGAAGAAAACCCTTAA
Source organism: Pteropus medius (assembly GCF_902729225.1). Taxonomy (NCBI): domain Eukaryota; kingdom Metazoa; phylum Chordata; class Mammalia; order Chiroptera; family Pteropodidae; genus Pteropus; species Pteropus medius. Next base: position 10,742,037 of record NW_024353908.1, read on the forward strand.
TTATACTTTTGAGAGCAAGGGTCAGCAAATTACAGACAATGGGATAAAATCAGCCTGCTACCTGTTTTTGTACAGCCTACTAGCTAAGAATAAGTTTCACATTTTTAAATGGTTGGAAAAAAATCGAAAGAATAACATTTTGTGGCACATAAAAATTATGCGAAATTTAAATTTTAAGTCCATAAATAAAGTTTTAATGGAACACAGCCATGCCCATTCATTTAGTATCATCTGTGGCTGCTTTTGCTATAGCAGAATTGAATCATTAAGACAGCCCTCATGGTCCACAAAACTTGTAGTTTATACTCTCTGGTGCAGAAACAGCTAGAGATATATGTTGTTTATGTCTTGGTGTTTATTTCCTCAGATTTATTCAAATTATGATTTATCAGCAAGATTTTATAGAAAATATATATTCTGCATTTGGTCTTCTGTAGCTTTTTCATACTTAGAAATACTTTTTTGTCATCTTTACATTTCAGGCAAAAAGATGTAATACACTTACTAGCTTTTTGAGTCCAGTGTATGGATTTTCTATTCATGACCGTTTAGGTGGTTTTCCATTGTTCCTTATTATATACTATATGACAATAGTTTTTCTCATGCTACAACATGCCTATATGGAGCTCTTGTCAGACTGTGCTCCAAAAACATGGTGCCAACATTCACTCCAACTCTTCAAAAAATTTGAGTATATTTGTGTGTTCTTTGGCCTGAAACTTTGAAACATCTCAGCTTGTATGGCAACCTCATAATTAATCCTTGTTTAGTTGCCCCAAGTGACAATTTGTACCTGGTGAACAGTAAGACAACACAGAGCATTGATGTCAGCCATGTCAGTCATCTCTTTTTCAAAATACATTTTGTGTTTAATTCTGAAAGTGATACCCACATTCTGTTGAAAAGTTGTCATTCAACCTTACATTTCTGTTGTTTAAAGTTGGTGGGATGAGGGGAAATCTAATAAATTTGTTATTTTGTGGCCTCTTGGTTCAAGAAGCTGGAAGGTTATCCTTGAACTCTACGATTAATGAGTACCCAGAGGGAATTCCCTGTGGACAGAGGGACCATTCCCTAAAGAGAATGATTTCCAGGTCATTGAGCATTTTGAGATCAAAAGGATTCTACCTGCTTTGTGTATGGGAGTTATCTCTGGGAAGAAATATTTATTTCCAGGCAGTGTCATAAGAACTTCCAGGAAGCTTGCAAGGGCTTATGTGGGAGCATTAGAGCAAGTGATTAAAGCGACAGGCTTTGAAGACATTTTGCTGGTATCATAGTTTAGGTTCTGCCTCTTACTGATTATTCTTGGGAAAGTGACTTAATCTTTCTGAGCCTTTCTTGGTTTTCTCATCTGAATAATGGGAATATTATTAAGTTATGAGAATGTTATGAGGATTGAATGGAATAATGCATGTACCTCTCTGTGCATGGGCTTCTTATACGTTTGTGGTTGCAAGAAGGTTTAATAGAAACAAGAGATAAGAAGTAAGAAGGCCTGGTTCACAGCCCTGGAGACTGTAGATTCAATGACAGAAAACACAGACCACTTTCCCATCACGAGCCATAACCTGTCATTGTTTAACGGGAGTGATGATTCTTGTCTTAGGGACTTAGCTTAGAGGAGATAGTAGAGTCCTCTCTTATGTGGGGGTTCAGATTCTAAGGGAAAGAGACTTCCTGATGGAAAACAGATTCCTAAAGCTTATCACATACTCACTTGCTGCCATATACACTTTAGATGAAATATAGAATTGGATTCTATACCCTCGACAATCAATTGTTTGTAAAAACAATTTGCAAACTCTAACAAGAAGACAACATTTAAACTGTGCCCCTGGGATCAGTTTGTATAAAAACAGGCCTTTTTTGTGCCTTGTACCCACCAACTGGACCATGAATATTTATATCCAAGATGAAAACCATACATCATCAAGGCAATACTTAATCTATTTACCCAAGCCTGCTTAATAAGTATGAGGTTTCGTGGCTTCCCGTGTGCTATGCTAAACACTTTCATTTACATGATCACCAGTCCTTAAGCAGATGCTTCCTCTTCTAAGATATGAAAGACAAAGATGTTTATACAGTATCTGAACCCAAGATCATATTCTGGAAACTCCTGAGACTTCTCTTCTGGGCTGTACTTATTTTTTTTTTTGACAATATACGGGATTTAAAATTGTAATTAATTGTCAACAATTGATATTTTGTGTAAAATACCACATTTGGAGTTTTCTTTGGAATAATGAAAATTTATGACCACTTTGGGCTTATGTTCTTTCCTTCTTTTTAGCTAGAACACATATGTTCAGCTTTTCCACAGTCCCCAGCATTCCCTATTGTACACCTGGTCTGCCTCCCTCGTTTGTATTACTATAGACATTTGATTTTGAGACTACTGATGCGAGGAAACAAGTTAATGCACATGACTGGAAGGATGATATGAATGACAATAAAGTTATTGCCACTTGGCAGGGACAACTGTGCTGAGCAAGTCGTCAAAGCCACTAAATTCTTCCTATGTGGGAGGTACTCTTCAGGAGGAGATATTATTGACCTGCTGTGTGCTTGGCATCACCTCGTGTTATCCTCAGAACAATTCTCTGAGGCATGTATTTTATATTCAACTTTTTAAATATGAGGAAACTGAGACCCAAGGTGGTTAGGTAACATGCTTTAGGTCACACGAGTAATAAGTAGTGGAGTCAGGATTTGACATTAAGTCTTCAGAACTCGAGATCACAAGTTCTTTAACCAAGAGAGTGTTTAACTCTGGGATTTTGACTCTCCTGGTTTAAATATAAAACTATACCTTGGGGAAAAACAGTCTTGCATTCTCAGTGGCCTAGGAATAAGATCTAACCGTGCCTAACTATTGTCTACAATGAAAAATGTCTGAAGAAGCCTTGGGCTAGTTGGTTCATTTGAGGCTGGGGTCTTAAAGGTGAAACTCCTATAAAATCAGAGTGTATGGTGTCCAGCTTATCGGGGTATCTGAAAGGTGAGAAATTGAATCACATACAATGTGATTTCCATTAGGAGGCTACTGGCAATTTTCTAATCAGATTTGCAACAGTAAAGGAGGCTCTATTCAGCTCGTTTATGGCTTTGGTGTTACATTGAACAATCTGGCTAGTTTGCGGAGGGCAGAGGTTGTTTTCAGAAATGTCATTTGCATGTTTCTTAGAGGAAACCTCCACAAAAGGCATCAGTCAAGGAGGGGAGTCGATAGTGAATCCCTTCATCAGCCAGCATTAAGTCAACAAGCCGAAAATAAACAACATGGTCATTTTTGGACCAGTGCTTTTTAGCTTATGTTCCCCAGGGCTTTACTGGTTTTGACACCATGTTTCAAAACAGACACAAGCACATTTGACCGTTGGAAAGCATTTAATGAGAGTGTTATTTGATTTTCACGTTTGGTAAACCACTTGGTGATGCAGAAACTGCTTTCGCGATTCTTAAAAACTGGCTTATTATGTGTACATGTAACACCCAGAGCGAGTCTTCTAAGTTTAAGTGCTAAGGAATTAGGCCTCCAGGGGACTTATTAAAAGAATGCAGGTGTTTTCTTTCTTCAACACATTATGAAATTTCTCTGCTAATATAATTTCTCAAAGTCTTTTGTTCCCAATCAGGTACCCAGGCATGTTCTTGTCATTTGCATCTTTGATGACTCTGCCTTTAGAGCTTCTCCAGCAACTTAGTGACTTGTTTGGAAATCATGGCAGGCTCTTTTCATCTTTATGAAGCCAAAAATTTGGAGACAATAGATAACTGGGGACATCTCTATCATCTTAGGTCTGGAATATTCGAAGCCACAGGAAGGACACATAAATGTTTTTCTGGGTTCTGGGAGGCAGAACGATTTAATAAATGTTTCCAACCACTAGGCATCTTGGATAATTTTTGTTATTAAATTTTCAAAATTCAAGTGATAGCAGCATTTTAAGGCAGGTTTACTTCTTAATTTAAATTAGTTTTGATCAAATCGTTAGATGATAAATGTACAGTGTAGACAGCTTGGAAAATTTGATTTGGAAAGTCAGGGTGATTTTTTTTAATAAAGCTTAAGCCCATCACCTGAAAAGGAGTAAATACTCTTAGGCTGTGATTTTCATCTAATCTGCTTCCTTTTCTTAAGAGTTTTACACAGTTGTGTTAGTTTTCCATAGTCATTGAAACAAATGAGTATAAAGTAGGTGGCGTCAAAAAAACAGAAATTTATTCTCATACAGTTCTGAAGACTAGAAGTCCAAAATCAAGGTGTCAGCAGGGTTATTTTCCTCTGGAGGCTGTGAGAGAGAATCCATTCCATGCCCCTGTCTTAGCTTTTGGTGGCTTCTGGTACTCCTTGGCATTCTTGGCTTGTAAATGTATTACTCCCATCTCTGTCTGTGTCATCGTTTGATATTCTCCCTGTGTGTCTGTCCCTTTCACTGCTCTTATAAAGACTTGTTATTGGATTTAGGCCCTCCCTAATCCAGAGTGATTGCATTTCAAAATCCTCAATTACATCTGCACAGCCACCCCTTTTTCCAAATAGATCACATTTAGAGGTTCCAGGTGGCTGTCTCTTTTGGGGGACCACTACTCAACCCATTATAATCATTATAGTAATAAAGCATTTATGCTTTTATACTCTTAATCAGAAAGCCCCAACTAGGGCTTTTAAATGTATTATTTGTAAAATTACAGTGGCATGGGAGGGCTGGGCCTTGTCTTTGGGGCATCCTTGTTAGGAATACACTTTACTTGTCTTTTCTAGGCATACTTAAATGCTTGCAACAGGAAGAGATTGTACAAGCTGCTATTAGTGGATGGAATTTGCTACCCATGTTGATGAATTCAGCTGTTTGAATCAGTTGACCCCCAGGTCACCCTATGAAGCCCATCCATCTTCTTTTAGCTTTTGTTGGGCCTTGCCAGAGTGATGTATAGGAAATGAACTGGTATTCTGTGGACAGTTATTTGCAGGAAGAGCTTTTTGCCCTGGGGCCTTTTAATTAATGTCTAGGTTATATAATTGATTCACTTTCAAAAGCAAAAAAAAAAAAAGTCTTCTTTGGAAAAAGAGCTTCTTCATAATCCTAGAAATGGATCCTGTCTCCACAAACTCCTGCCAGAGCTAACTTGCTCTGCCCCCTCTGCTCCGTAAACACAACCAGAAGTATGACATTGATGGTACTTCCCCATTCCCTGATTTCTGTTAGATCCAGCATGAACGGATCTAGGCTTTTCAGAATAGGTTACCTGAAATAAAACGAAAGTGGAGTATGATTTTTTTTTTCATTATCATCATCATCATATTAGCTTTCATTAATCGAACATTTATAATATGCCAGGAATATTAGATTCTAAGCATGTTTCTTGTATTCTCTTATTTAATTATTGAGGCCCTTTATGAGATAACTACCATTATACACATTGGTTTCATGAAGAAACTGAGGTGAGGCAAGTTTGAGTTATTTCCCCAAGGTCACACAGCTAGTTAGTATTGAAACCAAGTTTAGATCTTAGGACTCTGACTATAATTTGGGCTCTTAAACACTATATAATATTCCTGGCTCTGGAGGGATCTTATATATTCTAAATAGTGGTTGGGCTGTCCCTCTGCCCCCTAAAGTATCCCATTCATTAGATCTCAGTTGGCCCTTAGAATTTACATCTAGTAAATGAGATGCTGCTGATGCTCCAGAGAACTGGTCTAGGGAACAGGGTTTGGGAACTGCTGGTCAACACCGTTGTCCAGCCCTCCAGGACTTGATAGTGACATCAGGGAGATCAGATAGACATGATTTAAATGATCGTCCATTTCAGCAGTCCACAAGCTTTCTTATTACTACAAAATGATTTAGATTACTGTTAAAAGTTTGGTATTGATGCGGAAGGCTGGCAGTTTAGATTGGAAAGAGAGCCCCACTCACCACTTAAGCTTTAGTATATTCTTGGTGGTCTCCTCTTTCCTATTACTTAAAGCAGCAATCCCCAACCTTTTTTGGCATCTGAGACTGGTGCCCCTATGAGAATCTAATGCCTGATGATCTGAGGTGGAGCTGAGGTGGTGACGCTAGCGTGGGGAGCGGCTGCAAATACAGATGAAACTTTGCCCGCTTGCACCTCACCTCCTGCTGTGTGGCCGGTTCCTAATAGGCCACAGACCAGTATCCGTTTGTGGCCCAGGTTGGGGACCCTTGACTTAGAGGACATGAATTTAATAAAATGGTTTTAAAACTCTTTCATCGACTGGAAAGTAGTCCCAACCAAGGTCTGGTATCTGTGAAAATGACTAAAGATGATTAATGCAAGGTTCTCACTCCACCAGATAGTAAAATACATTGTAAGACCACAGAAGTGAAAACAGTATGGTACTGGAGCAGGAGTAGATACCTGTGATAGGCCAGAACACCTCAGAAACTAGACGGACATCATTATGGCACAGTGGTATTTGTGACATGTGACATGTGACATGTAAAAGCAGTGGAGGAAATATTCAATAAATGGTTCCAGGACAAGCAGCTTTCTGAAAATTTGGAATCAAAAGTGATTAATCCACAACTTTAAGCAAATTAAATTTTATTGTGGGTGAATGCTTTTACAAATTTGGAAAGTAAAAGACATAACTAAATTCAAATATTTCCCCTTTCTTTTTCTCTCCCTCACTCTCTGCCCTCTAGCCACATTGGCCACCTTACTGGTCTCCAAACTCAGCAGGCATATTGTCACGTCATGGTACTTGCCCTTGCTGGGACCTCTCTCAGGACTGGCTTCCCCAGATGTCCACAAGGTTTGTTCTCTTAACTTCCCTCCTGGCTTCTCCTCCAGTGTCATTTCTTCAGAGCAGCGTTCACTGATCATCCTAAAATAATACTCCAATCTCTCTTTTCCCTTCTCTTCTCTTACATTTTTTTCAGCGCACTTATCACTACCTGCAGTGTATTATATTTTTAATGGATTATCTGGATTTTGTTCTGCCCAGAATTATTACTTCAGCCTACACCAGAATTTCAACTTCACAAAGATATTTTATTTCATGTCTCTTATGTTCAATTCCCCAACACCCAGAAAAATACCTGGCGCATAGCAAAAATCCCGACAGGATTTCCTGAATAAATGAATAAATGAACGGGTGATAAGAAACTCAGAAGTCATAAAGGAAGATGGAATTTTTTTAACATGAATAACTTAATTAAAATTGCCAAATGACAAATTGAGAAAATTATTTAGAACACATATAGACAGAGACCTACTTTTTTAAAATATGAAAAACAGCTCTAACTAATAAGAAAAATAGAAACAGGAAACAACTCATTAGAAAATTGGGCAAAGGATCTCATCAGGCAGATGTATGAAAAGGTATCTTTTGCTTTCTTAATGATGTTGTCATTTCTAATATTTCTGTTTATTTGTGAGTCCAGTATAAATAGCTGTTCGAAAATATATTTGCGTAGAATGGTGGAGTCTGTGTTTAATGATCTATAGCATCTCTTTTCCTAGGAATTATTAAAATAGTTTGCATACTCTTTTATTTTGGGCTAAGCTTTGTTTAATTCATGAAGGCAGTTAAAAGACCTCTTAGGATTCCATTAGGATTTGGAAATGTCCATGGGTATAAATATCCATAGCAGTCGATAGTGTGATTTAAAAGATGACAGAAAAACAACAACTATAAAATTACAACATCTACAACATCAAAAATCACTTCTATATCTAGGGACGTGGGCATTTCATTTGGCCACTCATGGTTCCATTTCTGTTTTCTTGTCACAATGACTTGGGAGTGCTGCTATGGTCATTTAGTGGGCTGGGGACAGGGATGTTAAACATTCTGCAGTCTGTGAGACTGGGCCATCACACTGAAGGTATCCTGTCCCAAATGCCAAGGGCATTCTCACCCACTGGGAAGCTAGGAAAGGTGTTGCAAGCAGCAAATGCCTTTGAGAGGTGCATAGTACACTTCTAATGTTAGGAAACTTGCTTCTCTGGACCTCAGTCTCCCTCATCTGTAGATTGGGAGAGATAGGTGCTAGAATCGGGAAGGGCCCCATCGTCGTTAACACAATGTGGTAGCATTACTAGGACTTTCCTGCTGAAGTAGCCAACTGAGGAGATTTTGGCAAGAAGAAATTTAAGAGAACAGAACAGAAGTTCTTCTCTCAATCTCCTTGCTGGATAAACTCCAAATCTCCATTTCTTTTATAAAACATCCAGTTAGTAGGCTCCTCTTCAGTATGCTCTCAATCTTCTGATCCCTCTAGCTGTGTTGTAGAGTTGTATATTTCCCTAGAGTGAGTTTGTTTGTTTCTAAGCTTGTTTATACCCATATGCACGCTACTGTAATTATATAAGTTATCTTCAGAAACCCATGAAATATAATGCAAAAAGAAAGTTGTTATTTCTATGAAACTAAGCTGAATGCTTGAAAATGCTCATAATGAATACTAAAAGCAAGTAAATTGAGTTAGTTTCTGGGCAAAACAGTTATAAATGATTGAGAATGAGGTAGAAATTATAAAAGGACCTAGATTTTTTTGACACATCTTTAAGTTCTGACAGTGCTCTAAAAAAAAAAAGAAAAACTAAACTGGAAATTGAAGAAGATGCTTCTAGGTGTTTTATTTGTGAAATATAAGGTACTGTGACCTGGAAACCCATATGCAAAATCCCCTCTCCCACTATAGATGAATGTATGATTATATATTTCAAGAAAAAAATTAAGATATGCCTGTATCATTATTTCATGATTTCTTAATGTGATAGACACTGCTGGTTGTCCCTACTTCTATTGTATACTTCTTCCTTAGAAGTATAACCTTCAAAGTATTGTCTGACACATAGCATGAGAATTAAGACATTATTTACCAGCCCTCCTTGCTCCTAGGGTTTGCTATTTGACTAAGTTCTAGTCAAAGGCATATAATTAAAAATAGTAAGTAGAATTTCTGAGAAGTGCTTTTCAAGGGAAAGCATGCATCTTTGTTTCCCTTCTTCCAGCTCACTGCAATGTGGATGTGGTACTTGGACCTCAAGCAGCTAAATCGGACCACGCGGTAGAAACCTTGTGTTGAGGAAAACAGAGCAAGACAGGCAGTGCCTGGGTCCCTGGTGACCATAGAGATACCACTGTAGCCTTGGACCGCATAACTCCAGACGGTATTTACATGAGAGAGAGATTAATTTCTATCTCATTTAGGTCACTATTATTTTGAATTTTCAGTCATTCACAGCCAACTTTTATTCCAACTGGACTACAGATGTTGATTGTATTGGGTAAGAGAAGCTCTATTTTACTGGCTACTGCCCAAGGGTCAATAATTAATTTTGACTATTTCAACAGACTTACTTGTATGGTCTTTTCTAGCAGTAGGATACGCACTGTGTTCTCAGTGGCTGAAAATCCAAAATTTTTCTTTTACTTTCAGGAGTTCTTGCTAAGTGTGCTCTTCCAGAATATACTGTTCTGAGGCAGGGGTGACTCTATCTGAAACCTTGACTTTTCATAAGTTATTAGAGTAAATTGAATTACATGTGGTAATTATAGATATTAAAGAGAGTACATTTTTCCTATTGTTCAACTTCTCTTGAATCTGCATCCTTATCTATCGAGGAATAACCTGGAACGTTTTAGGAATGTCATCATGCAGCACTGATTTCATCCTTTGAAAAAGTGCATATGCTGTTTTGGAATGCATTTAGAACTGCTCGTTTAGGATTAAAGGCTATAGAATGAAGGAATACGATTAATCCCTTTGATAGCCCCTATCATTTTGCCAGCAGACTAAGTAGAGAGATTGGGTTCACATTACATACGGGGAGAAGTATGCCATAGTGCTACTGTATGTGAGTGTGGGCAAAGAGTGAACCCTTATCGCCTTCGTGTGAACAGAAAATGGCATGTGCCTTTTTAACCTCTTAATTAAATAATCACCATCCAAAAACTTCCCTTGCTAGAAAGTCTGCCTTGGTGGTGGTATCCCAGGATAGTTTTGTGTGAAAATTTTTAAGCTGGAATTACCTTTTTGATGGTTATTCCTGAACAGCTTTTTCAAATTATCTGAGAAGAATGTTAAATTGACAATAATAAATGTCTGAGAAAAAATTGGATGACGTTTTGGGGTCAAGTTTTTATAAGCAAGAGGGACACAGTATGGAACTGATTTATAAAAAGCTTAGGGGAAATTTATTCATTCAAGAATATTGTGTGCCTACCATGGCCTCATATGCCTTGACCTACAGTAAAAATGATATAAATGTATATATTTTAAATTAGCTGGATATCCTTCTTTGATACATATATATACATATAGGTATGCATGCATGTTATATATATGTTGGTATGAATGTGTATGTGTGCATGCATGTATATATATGTACATATGTTTTTGTTTTTTTCACACAAATGCTGGCATACACAGGTACTTCCTTTTTGTCACTTAATAGGTCTTGGCGTGCTGTTAATATCAGCATATATAAATACTTTTAAAAAAAGACCATGTAATATTCTATTATATAGCTGTACCATAATATATTTTACCAGTTTTCCTCTTATCATTTAGGATGTTTAAAATTTCTGGTTATTGCAAATGGTGCTTCTTATGTGCAGATCATCATTGCCTTTATGTGTGAAAATATCTAGGATAAATTCCTAGAAGTAGATTCAAAAGGTATATACATTTTAATTAGGTGAATTTTACTAAATGGAAAAAATAATTGGTTTCCAAAGATGTATACATATAGATCTATTAATGTGTATGAGTGTAGAAGACTAATTTTAAATGGCTAAGCATTTAACTTCAACAAACTTTTTGGAATGCCATTTTAATGTATTTTCCATTGTGGTAGAATATACATAACTGGAATGCCATTTTTAATCATTGCTTTGATTTGCCAACCTCACATGTTTGCAAAACCACTAAATTGGATTTAACCTCCTGGTACTAAGATATTAAATAATTTTATCCTGATAGTCTCCATGGGAATAAGACAAACCATTCTTATTGTACATAGAGACTGACGTGCTGTCAACATTCAGCTGCTGATATTACACATAGTACTGAATTCTGGTGTGTCAAAATGTGTGTTTGCGTTCTGACACAAGGAAGGGTGGAAAGAGGCAGAGAGCTGGATGTTAACAATCTTGGCACTGGTCTGCCCTGCTGCTATTATTTTCATCTCATCTCTGGGTCTTGATTTATACTTTTGTAAAAATCATGGGGTTAAGTAAATTAGGGAATACACTCTCCAGAAATGTTTTTGTTTTTGTTTTTCTTTTTCAAATTAAATCTTGAACCCAGTTTGAAAATCACAGGTTAACTGTGCCTGGAAATATTTTCTTCTCTCCATCTCCCCCATGTCATTGTTTTACTCCAAACCACTATTATTTCTTTCATCAACAGTTGTCCTTATCTCCTAGTAGATCTTCCTACTTCCACCTTTTCACCCCTCTAATCCATTTTCCAAACAGCACTCGGATACAAAGAAGTAGTTCTTATGGAATATTGAGCAGATTGATAAAATATGTATAAGGCATAAACAGTAGTGATGCAATGGACACCTGTGAGCCTACCACCTGGCTTTATGAAAAAGAACCTTGTTATTTCTAATTCTGTCCTCTTTCCTCTTCAGAATTAGGTGTTTATCACACCTTTGCTTTGCTTACTAGTTTTCTACAAGCGTGTCCCCTAGTGGTATTTCGTTTGCTTCTGCAGTTGTTTTTTGGGGGTACATGTACAAGACCTTCTCTGAAGCATGGATCCAGGAGTGGCCTTGCCAAGTCGTGGGGAGTATACCTAGAACTTTACTAGCTTAGCGTAGCGTATGTTGTTTTCCAAACAGGTTCGTGTCAGTTTGTTCTCTTGTCAGCAGGTAGGTTCCGCTTGTTCTCATCGTTGCTCATGCTTGGTTATGTCACATCTCTCCTTAGTTTTTCGTACATGTGGCTTCCTCTGCCTGGAATGTCTTTTCCCATCTATCCCAGCACTGGCTGTTTCTCCTCTCATCCTCCAGCTCTCTGTTCACATGCCACCTTCTCAGAACACTTTTCCCTTGTCCCAAGACTGTAAGCTCCGCAAGGGCAAGGCCCATGTCTGTCGTTTCATCGTTGTATTCCTCAGGACCTAGCATCGTGTCTGGCTCATCGTTGGTGCTCTGAAAATAGACGATGAAATGAGTAAGTGGCTGAGTGAGTCAAGTCCTTTTCGGTCTAAAGTCCCCTAGTCCAGTAAAATGAAATCAAGATATGAGAAAGTTAAAGGGAGCCACTCATTGTTTGCCTCTGGCTTCAAGGCCATTTCATGAAGGACACGACATCAGAAGACCTTCTTTGAAGGAGTGTAGATGCAAAGCTTCTCTAAGTGGAGCAGAACATTTCTAACACCAACACTAAAATGATGTCTTTTTGAAATAAATGAATAAATAGAGCATAAATAAGTGGAAGTTGTAAATATGTTTGCCTTCAAAGAAAGGTGAGTGGAGGTGCTCTTCCCCAAGAGAATTAACCTATGTTCCAGCCAGCATTATGCAGACAAAAAAATAAATAAATAAAGTGATTTCAGAAAGAGAGGCCTCGGGACGTTTTACTCGAGAGCCCTGATTCCCAGTGGGGACATCCAGGTTTGCTTGTGGATGTTTTTGTTTGTTTGTTTGTTTGTTTTCTGCTTGCACTCCGTGGGGATTGAATTTGTTTAGTCCTTAGTTACGGTAGCACATTGCTTCTGAGCTAAGCATGTTCGAGCTGAGCAGTGCAGCTGCAGGCCTTGACCGACTGGGTAGGGTTGGCATGCCATTGTTGGAAATTAAGGCAAGTTGGTCCCCAGACTGCTATCCATAAAGAATGAAATCTGTTACATGGATTCACTGACAGCCAACAAAGCACTTTCTCATACATAATCTTATCAAATTGAAATGGGAGGGAATGAATAGGCGCCCAGTGTTCCTGTGAAACCCCAGCGGCAGGAACACCACATGGTGGGTTGATAATAGGCTCAGGCTGGAAGTTTGCTTATTGACTAGCTCTGTAAATGTGAGCATGTCACTTAGCTTTTCTATGACTTTGTTTCTTCATCTGTATAATGGGAATAACACGTTTCCAGTGAGGAAAAATGGGATTATGAAGGATAAACATCTGGCATAGTGTCTGGCACATGGAAAGATCTTGAATTTTTTTCTTCTAAGGAATTGTTATCCTTATTTTATACACAAGGGAATGAGGGATACACAAGGAGCTTGACTTACTAGAGTATAGAATTGAAACCGGGCCCGTATCCCAGATCTGGGGACTTTGTGCCACTGTTCTTTGGACCCTCTACTCTCTCAGAATAGCTCAGAAATCTCAAGCCTCTCTTAATTAAACCTTTCTATAAAGGGGCTACTCTTATTTTAAAAAGGTTTTACAAGTCTTTCTTTTTTGTTCCAGTACTTTTTGAGTCACTTATGATTTAAAATGAGAGGATTAAGACAGAGCAACTGGCAGCAGCCTGTAGGTACAAAGGACTTGGAAGATTGTTAAAAAGGAAGCAGGAAATGAGAAGGAGGGATTGCTGCCAGAGCATCACCCCCCAGAATGCCAGCCTGTTGGGAAAAGAGGCTTGGAGGGGCTCTCTGTGGTCCTTGTTTCCATGTTGACGTGTAAGACCTTTTCTAAGCTAAGAGGAAGTGCCTTTTTTGTGAAAAGTCAGCTTAGTGTGAAAAGGATGGGTAGGCTGACTTGTGATAATTAGTGACCCAGTGAAGCAGAAATATCCCCTCTGATGCTGCTTGCTCCCCACCAGCCCTGACCTATTCCTGACATCCTTCTAGAACAGTGTTTCTTAACCCAGCGGCCTGTGGATCAACTTAAGAGCACCCTGAACTTGGATGGGGAAAATCATATGTCTTTGTTTCTATTAACCCGTATTTGAACTTTAACATTTCCCTCAATTATGAATGGAGGTGACAAACCACAGTAATTGCATTAACAATACCTGTGGCTTTGTCACCAATCAAAATCCCAGATGTTTTTATATCACATGAAAGTCATGGAAAGTCATCTTGAAATATTGTTTACTTAGAGAAATTATGCTGCTTAGAAATTATAGTAGTTACTAGACTTGCTGCTGGATCTATGTGTATGTTCATAAATATATTATTACCTTATATACTAAGTTATATGTTATAACAAATGTAAAACATTTTTAACATATGTAGTTTACATTTATTACTATATAATATATATAACATGTCATATAACATATACTATACACTGAGTTATATGATACATACTGTATATACTTACATATAAGGATATAAATTGCTATATCAAATTTAAAAATTTTAATAGCTATATTTTAATGTAACTAAATTCCTTTAAAATCTGGTATGTTTTATTTATTCATTTTACTTTGGGGAGGGGTTCATGGGCTTCACCATGTGCCCAAAAGTTGTGTAAGTCACAGAAGAGGTAAAAAATTGCTGACACTTTTTCTGGGGGGAGGAGAGAGGAGATGGAGGAGGAAGAGGTGCTACCACACGTATTTTTGTTGTCTCTCTTTAGATCTGTGAACACAGTAGAACTGATAGTTTGGGGCAAGTTTGGCTTTTCTTAACTACACCATTTAGTCTATTTTTAAATCAAACGTCACTTTTCACAAAGAGATGGATTTTGCTGTTCAGAGACTTATCCCCCTGACTGAAGTGTTTTGTGAAGCAATTTTTTCTCTGATTCTCTTAGAATGGTGTCAAAAGGAGGATCTCCAGAAGCAAGTTGAGCTTAGTGTGTTCCTGCCGTCCCTCCTGTTCAATGACAAGCACATCGCACATACATGAGCATGCCCTTTTGCTTCCGTCTCTCTTCCCTTCGCTGCATGAGGAACACTTTCTCCAACCCCCCGTACCCTTCCCCGCCCCCACACACACTCCACTCAGTGTTTGGAGAGGAGAGAAGGCTAAACCAGAACATATCCAGGCCCCACCGAGAACACTTTAGGAAACTGCTGGGTGTCGTGATCTGTTCACTTGGAAAGGGACCGGGCCTGATAGCTCCCTCTTCTTCTGGGCGGTGCTGTTTAGGACAGAGCTTCCCAAAGCCAGCCATTTATGTGCCGCCTTGTGCAATATCTAGGTACCTTCCCTCTTGCTGAGATGCAGTTTTGTGTAGTGGCTCTGCTTAAGCGGCCGGGGTTCCTGTCTCAGTTCCATCTTGGCAGCTGTATGTCTTTGGGCAAGTTATTTAACCTCTCTAAGCCTCAGTGTCAGTTTCTTCATCTGTAAAATGGAGATCAGAAGAGTACTTACCTTACAGGTTTGCTAAGAGCATTAATACACGTAAGTAAATTAACACGTGAAGTGCTAAGAGCACAGTAAGAGCTGGCTATCAAAATTAGTGATTGTTGACTTAATTTTTTTTTTTAAATTGACTTTTAAAAATCAAAATGAATTTAATTTAGAAAGGAAACTAGTAGATAATAGGAGGGAGGAAAAGACAAGAGTAAAACTGGAAGAAGCAGGATTTCAGAAAGAAAGGGCTGAACTCCAAAGACAGGGAGTAGAAATTCCTGAGCCAGGGAAAAATGGGATGGTGAGTCTGGTGCCTCATTGCAAGTGAGGTCGTGGGAACAGGAGAGGGCTATTAGGACCTTGGTCTGTGGGGATCCAGATCTGGGGCCAGGGCAGGTCAGGTTGGGTTAGGGATGAAAGAGGAAAGGAGTAGAAGCTGGGTGACAGAAAGGCTGTGACAAGGAGAGGCAAGATGGAGGCTGAAGGGATCGGGAGGCTGCAGAGAGGCATAGGGCTGGGGCTAAGATAAAGAGGTAGAGGGGCAGTGGTTAAGGCCTGGAATCTGGATTGAGGTATAGGTATCCAAAGGTATATATAATGAAGTCTCTTCCAGTGGAAATGCATACATGAAAACATTTTTACACACTTTTTATTGAAGTATTACATAAATAGATAAAAGTGCACAAATATGAGTACAACTTGAAAAATTTCCCCAACTGAACACTCAAGACCCAACCCAGATCAAGAAACAGCATCAACTAGCCTTTCTACATTCAGCGGTCCCACAGTGACATGTGTACAGTTCAGAGACATTGTCGGAATGAGGGCCAAGGTGAGATTCGTTCGGTACAGAAGTACCCACGGTATCCATTGTTCCTTGTTGAGCCCTCCCCCTTGCCAGTGCACCGGACACAGGACCGCCATAACTATGACATCATCAAACTGGATAACAGAGGTCGCTCCGCCCAGAAGACTCCCTGAAACCCCACCTCCCCCAACTTGCGGCCCCACCCAAGCCACATCCAGGTGTATCCTCAGCAAGTCAGGTGCTCTTTGCTGAGCAGCGCCTACACTTACACTGGAGGCAGCTGGCCTCGGTTTCTGGTGTGGCCTTTTGAGGCAACTATAGGCATAACATCTGTGGATTGCTTGCTGAATCTTAACAGGTGGCCTCGGAGGGGCAGAGGCTTGGGCTAAATTTGGCCTACAGCTGAACCCCCTCTCAGGACTGTGCCACTGGACACCTACTTCACAAATCCACACTAATAAGACTGGGAGACTTAGGAGCTTTGCTTAGTACATAGAAACAGACATGGGAAGGCAGCCAAAATGAGAAGACAAAGAAGCAGAAACCATACAAGAGAAGAGAACAGAGATCCAGATATAATGGAGTCAAGTAATCTAACAGATGCAGAGTTCAAAACACTGGTTATAAAGATGCTAAATGAACTTATGGGAAGTGTAGATAAATTCAGTGAGAACTTCAACAAAGAGATAAAAAGCATAAAAATGAAGATGCAAATGATAAAAGGGAACCAGTCTGAAATGAAGAACACATTATCTGAGATGAGAAGTTTATTAAATGGAATAAACAAAGTGAATAAAGAAGAAGATCAAATGCCCTATCTAGGGGACAGGAAAGCCAGTCAGGACACTCAAATAGAATGGCAAGAAAAAACATGCTGGGACTCTAAAAATAATTTAAGGAGGCTATGGGACATTATTAAGCTCCAAATATTCATCTGATCGTGTAACTGAAGAAAATCAAGATGTTGAACAGCTGTTTAAAAGAAACGATGGAAAACTTCCCTAACCTGGTGAAGGAAATGGACATAAAACCCCAGGAAGCTCAGAGAATTCCAAAACTCAGGGATCCAAAGAGGCCCACACCAAGACACATCATAATTAAAATGCCAAAGGTTTAAAACAGAAAGAATATTAAAAGCAGCAAGAGAAAAACAATTACTTATAAGAGAAAATCCATAAGACTGGCAGCTGATTTCTCAAAAGAAACTATGCGGGACAGAAGGGCTTGGCAAAAAATATTCGACAGGATGAAGACCCAGGATATACAACCAAGAATAATTTATCCAGCAAAGCTATAATTTAGAGTTGAAGGACAGATAAAGAGTTTTCCATACACAAATAAGCTAAAGGAATTTATCAATTATCACTACCAAGCCAGTATTACAGGAAATGTTGGAGGGACTACTTTAAGAAGAAAAACATGTATCAAAAACAGGAATAAAGAATCTTAGCAACTACATTCTTATCAATAAGTACCTCAAATAGAAGAGAATTAAGTGCTCCAACTAACAGATAGAGTGGATGAATGGAAAGGAAAACAAGACCCCTACCTGTTGCCTCTAAGAGACTCACTTCAGATTAGAAGACACACACAGACTAAAATGAAGGGGATGGAAAAAGATATTGCTTTGATGGACCTAGAAGGTATTTAAGTCAGACAGTGAAAGATAAACACAATATGATTTCACTTACATGTGCAATCTAAGGAATAAAAGGAACAGACTAATCAAAAAGAGACTCACAAATATAGTGGACAATTTGGTGATGGACAGAGGGGAGACGGATTTGGGGGCTGGAAGAATGGGGTGAATGGTTAAAGAAGTACAAATTAGTAGCTGATGGATGAAGTACAAATTAGTAGCTGATGGATGGTCACGGGGTGGGGAGCATGGCATAGGGAATGCAATTAGCATTAATACGTTGGCTAGGTGGAGGGTCAGGGGAGGGAGGGAGCAATTGGGAAGATCGTTTTACAAACTACATAGATGTCTAACCAATGTACTGTATACTTGAAATTAATTAAAATAAAATTTTAAAAAGAATGCAAAGGAAACAAATGTTTTCTGAGTCCCTACTTTGTGGCAGCTTCTGAGCTAGGTGCTTAATGAGCACTGTCCCTTCACTCCCAAAGAGTGATACTGAGTCTCAGAGTTCAGCACTTGGGCCAAACATGCTGCTAGTACATGTCAGAACCAGTGTTCAAATCCAGGTCCACCTGGTCTGAAACTCTGGAACAAGTTGCTTTATTTTGCTGATCTTTATTGCTTCACCAGTACATGAGAACAATGCTATTTA
>NW_024353908.1:10760425-10763786 GCF_902729225.1 Pteropus medius
ACACACACACATTCTTACAAGATTTACCAAGATAAATTCAGTGAGATTTATGGAGTTGCTTAAGGATTAAATGAGATAATACATTAATAAGCTTAGAAAAGTGCCTGGTGCATATTAAATTAAATTGCTCCATAAATGCTAATTACCACACCTGACAAATACAGCTATTTAATAAATGTTAACTGTTGTTAAGCTTCTGGCCTCAGAACTCTTTGTCCAATCTCATTATTGAGTTTACGTCTTTAATGTTGTGTGGTAATGGCTACTCCTTGGAGCTAAAACATCTAGTTACACAGGGAAAGCTTATTGATGATGATGCCTAATAGAAACAGAACCTTTTCTTATCCATTGACTTTCTCTACACAATTAGTTCACTTTCGATTTTTGTTTTCTGCCACAGGTACAGAATCTGTGAAAAGAAGCCTACATATTTTGTTTCTTAAATATTATGAATTTTTCTTTCTTGGCCTGGTGTTCACACCTGTCCTAGCTATTTAAAATTAAAGGGAAAAAATGGTATTTGAGAAAGTCGTTTTAACATCGTCCACTTGAAAAGGAAAAACTCACCGTAAGACATCTGATTTAGAATATTATGAAAGATTACCTCTAAAAAACTATGTGTTCATCCCTCACATTTAAAACCATCTTACTTTTACTTTAACTGAAACAACAGTGATTTTTAAATTAGATTTTTAAAACTCCCTAAGTTCCCAGACCAAAACGGAAAAGGTCAAGACAGTTTCTGAGGAAAAAGAGATCTAATTTTATTTTTCTCATTTTATAAATCATATTTTCTCTTTTTTTTCCCTCAATAGCTGACAATCTAAAAATAATCTTGCATTAGTTTGTAAGCTTCCTCAGTCTGGCCTAGGATAGATTTTTTTTTTTTTTTGAGATATTATCACTGCATTTGGTTTCCAGTGATAATCTACATGGACTTAGAATTCCCCTAGCAAAATCTTGTGAGGTTGGCCAGGGCAGATGTTTAACATTTCAGCAACTTATCTCCTTGTTTGTTTAGTATTTCTTAGCCTTTGAAGCTTTCCACAAATGTCATGAAGTTATCACAGAGGAAACCAGCTAAGATAAATTGATGTTATTCCTAAATGCAAATCTAGTGCCAGAAGCTGGCTGGTACTTCAGAAAGGTGATGGTGGGAGCAATATTGCCTGCATTGTGGAAAGCCCCTCCTCATTGCCTAACTGCATTGTTAGAGGTTCTCCTGATGGCTAACCCTATTGGACCTTTGATAAGGCTTTTGAATTTTTATTTTGTCTTGGTAGGGTGGAGTAGGAATTAGGAAACAAACAAACAACAACAACAACAAACCCATATCTCCAAACTACAGAATTTACCAGAATGCTTCTTGGGGTGGGAGGGGGATCAGGAAGTACCTCTGAAATACTCCCCTAACACATGCGCACACCTCATCGCCACTCTGAATAATCTGTAGAATTCACAATACCAAAATATATCAGACTCAATGGACTGGATAATTGTTTTAATTACCTTTGCTGTGACCATAAAGGCTGATCCTGACAGTTGTGAAACATGGTTGTTGTATTGCTCTTTATTGAAAGTCGTACCTGAGACACCATGTGAGCTCTAGAATAATGATACTGGAGCTCTTGGTGGAAGGTAAAGCATTAAAAGGCCTTTGTGAGAATCTGCCCTTTCCCCTGACCCCTGGCCCCCTCTTGGAGCCTGGAGGAGGTTAAGTCACTCGTCTGGTGTCACACAGCTAGCGATACTCTTCTCAGTTCTCTGCTTCTTTTTTGGCTTTCTATATCTAACCTATATTCTACCTTCTTAAAAGTCCCTTACCTTCTGGTACCTAGTTTTTTTATACTAGTTCATTTTTTTGAATTAAATTAAAGTCCTCCTTATTTAAAGGAATAGTGCTACTTACCTTTTTAAAAGTTATCTAGGATTTACATTTCCTAAGAGAATTTACATTTAACAGGCTCATTTTGTATAAGAAATGGTAGCTCCAAAGAAATGCATTTTCAAGAGTAGAATTTTCACCTGCTGCATGGAAGTGGGAAGAACTCGGGGGATGTAAGTCGAGGAGTTCCAATGAAGAGAAAGCTGGCCCTATTGGAAAGATTGTAGCAGACGAATTCCTATTGGACCAACTCATCCTTGTGGGAAAGACAGAGTGAAAGAGAAGGAAATAATTTTGATAAGTGTGGAAAGTTTGCCTGTCGTTCTACGCGTGGTGCTTAGCTCCAGCAGGACAGGGAGGCCATGAATCTCCTGGTTCTTGTTGGTTTCGGTTCCTAAGTGCCTCTGGTGGTGTGGGCTTCTTGCCATGTGAGTCGGGTGCTAGTGATTAAAGATATATATTTCTAATGCATTATGGCCTTTTGGAGCAAGTTGGTAACTTTCTCTAGTGCTCAACTAAAGCAGCAGTGTCTGTTTCAACACCAGAGAAAAACTGGCTTTGATAGACCAGGAAAGATGGTTATCATTCTCCAAGATGGCACCTGTCTCAGATCTGTTGAGAAAACCTCTACATCAGGGTTTCTCAGCCTGAACACTATTGACATTTTGGACTGGATAATTCTCTTTTATGGAGTGCTGTCTTCTGCATTATAAGATATTTAGCAGCATCCCCGATGTCTACCCATTAGATTCTAGTTGTGATAACCAAAATATCTTTGGACATTGCCACACGTTCCCGGGTGGAGGTGGGGTCGTGGGTGTCAAATCATCCCTGGTTGAGAACCACTGCTCTGACCTGACCTTGTTTACTGACTTCAAAACCTAAGCCCTGCCTAATATGTAACACTAGTCCATTTTTTTCCCCTAGGATTATTGAGATACAATTGATATATAACATTCCTAGTCCATATTTATGAAACTCCTATAAAACTGCCATGAATGAGGTATTTGGAGCTTAGAGAAATACTATGCCTTGACATTGGGTAGAGATAGTTAGAATCTACCTGTAATATCCCATTAAATCACTCGTGCATTAAATATTGTGCCAGGTATGTTCAAGGCACTGAGCTAAGGCCTGTGTACAGTAGGGCAAAGCATAGATATAGTTCGTGTCCTCGTGAAGTCTCTACTCTACCTCTTTGTGCTCATGAAGCATGAAATGTCAAATTATAGGTTTTATTAAGTTGCAGCAGGTGCTCCAAGGGAAGGACAGGATGGACCAACCAAGCTGAGGTGATGAGAGAATGTTTAATCATTTACTCTGAAAGATAACCGGGTGAGAGGGGCATGAGGGGAGAAGAGTATCCTGGGCAGAGGGAACAGCATGTGGAAGGGCCCTGAGGCAGGAAGAAACGTAACACATTTGATGAACTAAAAACCAGGACAGCTGATAAACAGAAAATAAGGCAGAGAGAGA